>NC_048585.1:14733599-14803599 GCF_013265735.2 Oncorhynchus mykiss
AGATGCTGCTCGTAGAACATCTTAATCAAATAAACAGTAAGGTGGACAGTCTCCGTGACAACCTGGAGAAGCTGCTCGTAGAACATCTAAATCAAATAAACAGCAAGGTGGACAGTCTCCGTGACAACCTGGAGAAGCTGCTCGTAGAACATCTTAATCAAATAAACAGCCAGGTGGACAGTCTCCGTGACAACCTGGAGAAGCTGCTCGTAGAACATCTTAATCAAATAAACAGCCAGGTGGACAGTCTCCGTGACAACCTGGAGAAGCTGCTCGTAGAACATCTAAATCAAATAAACAGCAAGGTGGACAGTCTCCGTGACAACCTGGAGAAGCTGCTCATAGAACATCTAAATCAAATAAACAGCAAGGTGGACAGTCTCCGTGACAACCTGGAGAAGCTGCTCGTAGAACATCTTAATCAAATCAACAGTAAGGTGGACAGTCTCCGTGACAACCTGGAGAAGCTGCTAGTAGAACATCTAAATCAAATAAACAGCAAGGTGGACAGTCTCCGTGACAACCTGGAGAAGCTGCTCGTAGAACATCTTAATCAAATAAACAGCCAGGTGGACAGTCTCCGTGACAACCTGGAGAAGCTGCTCGTAGAACATCTAAATCAAATAAACAGTTAGGTGGACAATCTCCGTGACAACCTGGAGAAGCTGCTCATAGAACATCTTAATCAAATAAACAGTAAGGTGGACAGTCTCTGTGACAACCTGGAGAAGCTGCTCGTAGAACATCTTAATCAAATAAACAGCCAGGTGGACAGTCTCCGTGACAACCTGGAGAAGCTGCTCGTAGAACATCTAAATCAAATAAACAGTTAGGTGGACAATCTCCGTGACAACCTGGAGAAGCTGCTCGTAGAACATCTTAATCAAATAAACAGCCAGGTGGACAGTCTCCGTGACAACCTGGAGAAGCTGCTCATAGAACATCTAAATCTCATGAAAACCGATTTAGAGCAGAAAGCCAAAGAAATCCGTGATGGTGTTGACCTGGATATAGCGCTCCTGAGTTAAAGAATGGACAGTATCAAGGAAAAAAACGCAACAACCCAAAATGAACCCAACTAACGGGTTTGACCCAAACGTATCTATATTAACAGGACGAGCTTACGAGTACAACAAAGATATGTCAGAAAAGGCGAGGGAGCTGCTCACCGAGGGTCTGCACTGTGAGCTGTTGTTAGAACTGGTGGCCACCAAAAGGATGAGAGCGAGAGCCCAGGGACCAGGAGTCGTGAAGGTCACATTCCGGGGGGGGGGGGGGGGGGGGGGTCAAAGATAAAGTGGATGTCCTCTGGCTGAAGCAACATCTGAAGAGCAGACAAAAATGTTCATCAGATCAGCCAAGTCTCATACAGATCGAATCCTCAAACTCAACTTCAGAACACTCCTACGAGAGATCCCGGCTAGGAGAGATTTCAACATTTTGGGGAATGGGAGGATGATTTAGCGGCCTCCTGATCCCGAGAGCGACCACAGAATGCCCCTGAAGATTCAGGTGACGTCAGACTTGTTGATAGAAACGAATGATTTGAACTATATAGAGTGAACAGAGTCCCAGGACAAGTCAATGGATGGAATAATTGGTGTAATATTTGAACACCGTCTGTCGCAATATTCTTTAGTTTATTTTCTCTTGTTATTTACCACCTGAGGGTTCTACAAGGGGATTGAACTCTTTATTTCAGCAACTTGTTGTTGCAGGTGAATTCTCTGGACACTGACAATACACAGGTGGTGACCTGAACAGTCGTATCTCTGATCTGAGACATTGTGTATTGACATTGATGGTATTGCACCTAGAGTTGCCATAGACAGGTGGAACTAGGCATGGGGAAACAGTAATTGAAATCTTAAAGGATTCCAGGTGCTGTATTCTAAATGGTAGACTATCACCACAAAATGATCATTCCACATCAGTATCAACAAAGGGCAAAGCAGTCGTAGACTATATTGTAACACCCCGTGACTGTCTGAATAGAACTGAGCTTGTGGAAAGGAAAGGTCCCGAGTGTATTAGACTGATTGGAGACTGTAGCGGACTGGCTGATCGTTCATTGTTGTTTCTCAAATTCACGGTGGGAAACTATGGTGGGGAGGATGGAGAAATAGGCTTATCTAAGTCAAGTGCAAATCAAGCAGACCAAAGAAGGCCCAGAAACCTACCCGACCAATGTCTTTCATCTGACATGTGCTGTACTGTTCTTATGGACCTTATTGATGACCTGGAAACTTGCGAGAAAACACCATATAATATTGATCAGTGGTATGGCCGGTTCTGTTATCTGCTACATGAGGAAATTTAATAGTGTTTACCTGTTAAATCACTATCCTCCAAGGCTAAGAGACCTCAACACACTGGTAAACCGTATTGGAATAAAGAGTTAAGTCATTTATGGTCTGTAATGAGAGTTGCAGAAAATAAGTTCCTAACACTTAAAGACCAATCTTCTCATTGATTGGTCTTTACATTTTAGGAACTAAGACCAGTCAATGAGAAGTGGAACATCTGTAAAGACCTTGGATATTGTTTATATTCACAGTTCTATCATGCATGTGTGTGTCCTATACTGAATTATGCAGCTGGAATCTGGTGTTTTAAAGAATCCAAAACAGCAAACTCTATTTAGAAAAGAGCCATACCAGGTTTTCTGGGAGTGCATACGTTTGCCCCAAGCCTTGCTATTCAAGGAGACATGGGTTGGTGCCCTGTGAAGTAAGGCAGAGGGTTAAATGATTAGGTTATGGAACCGTCTTATCAATATATCAGAGGACAGAATAACAAACAAGGTTTTCAACTGGGATAAGACACACAACAACCCTTGGACAAAGGAACTCAATGCCATATTTAAGGAAGCTGATCTACAACACATATTTAGAAACAAGTTAGGATGCAATGTCAAGATGATCAAACACAAGTTAACCATAAGCTACAAAGACAAAGTGTTCAACTGACAGATGGCTAAAACCAAAACTTACAACCAGATCAAAAACAGCTACGATCCAGAACCTTATGTCACCTCTCACCTAACCAGAAACCATAGATCCTGGTGTGCCCAGTTGAGAACTGGATACTGCATCTGGCAAATGAAGTAGGTAGGTTCAATGCCATAGATAAAGAAGAGGTCTATGTACAGTCTGTTATTTAGGGGAGGTCGAAAATGTACTTTACATGATGATTTGAGAGCTAAATTGTTTGATAAAATGATGTAAAGAAAACAGGAACAGAGAAACCACTGATGGGAGCGGTCATTTTTAATGTCTGTATAATGTATTGTTTTGTATTGTATTGTTGTTTTAAATATATTTAGATTTTTTTAAAGTAATTAGGAAATAAGTATTCGTGGTTGAAATGTTTATGTCCAAAGCTTGTAATATTTGTATGCTTTGATTTCTCAGTTGTTTTTCACTGTCGTATGAACATACTGTATGTCAATACAGTAAAAACAAACATCTAAAAAATAAACGCCAATTGAGAAAACAAAACACAAAAATATCTGGTTAGGTTTTTACCCCTTTTTTACCCCTCTGTACGCCTATGTAGATATCCCTTTTCCAGCTACAATAGTCATTTACAACATTAACAACACAACAATGTTGATGTTATTTGAATGAACAAAGAAAATGCTTTTCTTTAAAAAAAAGACATTTCTAAATGACCCCAAACCTTTGAACGGTAGTGTATATATATATATATTTCCTATTCATTTTGCTACTCATTTCATGTATGTTTTCATGGAAAACAAGGACATTTCTAGGTGTTACCCCAAACTTTTGAACGGATGGCCTCCCGGGTGGCACAGTGGTTAAGGGCGCTGTACTGCAGCGCCAGCTGTCCGGGTTAGGGAGGGTTTGGCCGGTAGGGATATCCTTGTCTCATCCCGCACCAGCGACTCCTGTGGCGGGCTGGGCGCAGTGCTCGCTAATCAAGGTTGCACGGTGCACGGTTTTTCCTCCGACACATTGGTGCAGCTGGCTTCCGGGTTGGATGCGCACTGTGTTAAGAAGCAGTGCGACTGGTTGGGTTGTGTATCGGAGGACGCATGACTTTCAACCTTCGTCTCTCCCGAGCCCGTACGGGAGTTGTAGCGATGAGACAAGATAGTAGCTACTAAAACAATTGGATACCACAAAATTGGGGAGAAAAAGGAGGTAAAAAAACCAACAAAAAACTTTTGAACGGTATATATACAATACCAGTCAAAGGTTTGGACACACCTACTCATTCAAGGGTTTTTCTTTATTTTTACTATTTTCTACATTGTACAATAATAGTGAAGACATCAAAACTATGAAATAACATATATGAAATCATGTAGTAACCAAAAAAGTGTTAAACAAAATCAATTTTATGTTTCAGATTCTTCAAAGTAGCCACCCTTGGCCTTGATGACAGCTTTGCACACGCTTGGCATTCTCTCAACCAGTTTCATGAGGTTATCACCTGGAATGTATTTAAATTAACAGGTGTGCCTTGTTAAAAGGTAATTTGTGGAATTTCTTTCCTTCTTAATGCGTTTGAGTCAATCAGTTGTGTTGTAACAAGGTGGGGGTGGTATACAGAAGATAGCCCTATTTGGTGAAATACAAAGTCCATATTATGGCAAGAACAGTTCAAATAAGCAAAGAGAAACGACTGTCCATCATTACATTAAACATGAAGGTCAGTCAAATAGGGAAAATTTCAAGAACTTTACAAGTTTCTTCAAGTGCAGTCGCAAACATCATCCTGCACCATGATGAAACTGTCTCTCATGAGGACCGCCACAGGAAAGGAAGACCCAGAATTACCTCTGCTGCAGAGGATAAGTTCATTAGAGTTACCTGCACCTCAGATTGCAGCCCAAATAAATGCTTCACAGAGTTCAAGTAACAGAAACATCTCAACATCAACTGTTCAGAGGAGACTTGCGTGAATGGTCGAATTGCTGCAAGGAAACCACTACTAAAGGACACCAATAAGAAGAAGAGACTTGCTTGGGCCAAGAAACACGAGCAATGGACATTAGACCTGTGGAAATCTGTCCTTTGGTCTGATGAGTCTAAATTTTAGATTTTTGGTTCCAACCGCTGTGTGTTTGTGAGATGCAGAATTGGTGAACGGATGATCTCCGCATTTGTGGTTCCCACCGTGAATCATGGCAGTGTTGTGATGGTGCTTTGCTCGTGACACTGTCTGTGATTTATTTAGAATTCAAGGCACACTTAACCAGCATGGCTATCACAGCATTCTGCAGCGATACGCCATCCCATCTGGTTTGCGCTTAGTGGGACTATCATTTGTTTTTCAACAGGAAAATGACCTAACACACCTCCAGGCTGTGTAAGGAGGGAGAGTGATGGAGGGCTGCATCAGAATCACCCGAGCTCAACCCAATTGAGATGGTTTAGGATGAATTGGACCGCAGAGTAGAGGAAAAGCAGCCAACAAGTGCTCAGCATATGAGGAAACTCCTTCAAGACTGTTGGAAAAGCATTCCTCATGAAGCTGGTTGAGAGAAGGTCAAGAGTGTGCAAAGCTGTCATCAAGGCAAAGGATGGCTATTTTGAAGAATCTCAAATTTGTTCAAAACTTTTATGGTTACTACATGATTCCATGTGTTACTTCATAGTTTTGATGTCTTCACTATTATTCTACAATGTAGAACATAGTACAAATAAAGAAAAACCCTTGAATGAATAGGTGTGTCCAAACTTTTGACTGGTAAGGTGTTTGTGTGTGTGTGTGTGTGTGTGTGCGTGTGCATACAGTTTATAGACATGCTTGTCTTTATTTAGCTACCGCAAATACAGTGTCTTATAAGCCCATGTGGGCGAGGTATCCTGAAGATGCATGACACTATACTTATAAAATAAATCAAAGCAATCCATCAAAACTTACAAATTGGTCCTTCAGGCCTATTTTTGTGAGGTACTATACCTATACCCCAGCAATCACAGAGAAGCATGGAGTTCTGCACAGTTTGTGATCAATTGACAGGCTTCTGGAACCTAGTGCCTCTTAGTGTGGACATTAATGGGCCTAATTACTCCCTACATGCCTCCAAAGTCCTTCACCAGCAAAGCACTCACAGTCACTCTGCAGTCAGTGACCAGTTTGAACGAGTCCCTCCCAGCACCAGTGAGGCTATGCTAGTGTTTTGCTAGGCTATGCTAGGATATGCTATGCTAGGATATGCTAGCAAGACTATGTTAGGATATGCTAGGCTAGGCTAAGATAACTGGTGGTAGTGCAGTGGCCACTGCTGAGGCTGCCATTGCCCCCTCTCTCTTAGGGTGAGCGGCCCCCTCTCTCTTAGGGTGAGCAGCCCACTCTGTAAGCTCTGGGCAGAGATAAGCACCTGGAGAGCTTTTCCATTTCCTAAAGTACCCAATCAAGTGGAGGGGGACAACTCAGTACTAAAGAGGTCCAAACACTCCCCCTCTATCCCTCTCCCTCTCTATCTCTCTCTAGCTCTCTCTCTATACTCTCTCTCTCTCTCTCTCTCTCTCTCTCTCTCTCTCTCTCTCTCTCTCTCTCTCTCTCTCTCAATATCCCCATCTTCTCTCTTTCTATCTCTCTGAAGCACTTCAATTAGCCCCGGGCTTCACCCACTGCCTTTGAGGGGACACCTGGCCTGGCGAAATGTTGTAGTGATACTCCCACATCAACTTTTCCCAAATGTTATTTTTTTTGGCAGAAAAAAAATCCATTCTTGACAAGTGGGACTCATTGGATCCTACTCACGTCAGGCCATTATTCTAACCTGGCATATCTAGATCTGAATTATGAAGTGGTGCTGAAAGGGGCGTCCTACTGGGATGTGTGGTTAATTAAAAAGGTAAAGAGCGGTGTAGAAACAGACCATAAACCTTCTATGTTCTGACTCAGTGTAAAATATGTGTGGTGTTAAATGTTATCGTCTCCATTGGATTTCAATGTAATTCTTCCCATATGGGATAAAAAGCTGGTTATAGCCTATGTAGCATGCAAAGTACCTTATGGCAAACTAACGTTACATTTATGTGTGCACTGGCTTTGTATGTAAATGTTATGATATCGGGTTGGAACTTAGTTGCCTGTGATAGAAAAAATCTATCTCGCTATCTCCCCCTTTCTCTCCCTAGCTTTTACACTCCTCCTCTCTCAGCTTTTGGAGGCAGTAGGATGCGGTGATGAGTGTTTTTCTTCCTGATGTGTGTTAAAGCTGTGAGTCAGCAGTGGTTATGAAAGGGTTTGTCACCGCTGACCTCCAGCAAGACTTTCATGTCCATAAATAACCGCAGAAGGGGTCAGCCTCCTAGCTTCCGCTGCAGACAGCAACACCACCGCCTGTGAATACCAACGAGCTTTGGGCCCAGTCACAGACTGCTGCAGCATCACTGAGCTGTGTGACTGACTGTGAGAGAGAGACTGGAAGAGTGTATGTGTGTGTGTGTGTGTGTGTGTGTGTGTGTGTGTGTGTGTGTGTGTGTGTGTGTGTGTGTGTGTGTGTGTGTGTGTGTGTGTGTGTGTGCCTGCCTGTGTGCTTGTGCCCTGTGTGTGTGTGTGCGTGTGTGTGCGTGCGTGCGTGCGTGAGCGTGTGTGTGTGTGTGTGTGTGCGTGCTTGTGTGTGTGTGTGTGCGTGTGTGTGTGTGCCTGCCTGTGTGCTTGTGCCCTGTGTGTGTGTGTGTGTGTGTGTGTGTGTGTGTGTGTGTGTGTGTGTGTGTGTGTGTGTGTGTGTGTGTGTGCTTGTGTGTGTGTGTGTGCCTGCCTGTGTGCTTGTGCCCTGTGTGTGAGTGTGTTATTCACCTCTGCCCTGGTAGCCAGCGGGCCATGTTATTAATAAGTGTTTAAATATGTCATTCATAGTGTGTAAATGGGCCATCGGTCTGGTCTGTAAGTAGCAGTGTCATCCCAGTAACAGAGGAGTGCTGTAGGAGCTGTAATTCCCCCCACCGATCGATCCTCGACACAACGGTCCTGATAAACAACCGGCTCGCTCGGAAGGATTTGCTGCACAGGCAGGATCGGTTCAGGGGGAAGGAGGTGTTTGTGTGTGTAGGTGTGTAGGTGTGTGTGGGGAGGGGGGCGGGGTTCTCGGGAGAGGAGGTAGGTATGGAAGTGTGTGTGTGTGAGGGGACATGCTCTCTCAGCATCCATCCTCCCCTATTCACACCATTACCTGGCAGAGTGAAGACATACACACCGATCACCTGCGTTGTTTAATCATTGAGCTCTATACAAGGTCCCCATAGGGTCTCCACTGTACTCCACCCGCGGAAGTCATTTTATAGGCTCTATGGGGTTTTGCACAGACTCAGGGCCAGTCAGTCAGACAGAACTGTAAGGGATATCACACTGAGCCTAGCCCTCGGATCCACCTATAATGGATGAGGGCTCCATTGTGGAGACTGAACGCTCTCCTGCGTGGTGATGCTGCCACCGCATCACTGTTGGCACCCGCTCAGCCTGAAGTTTCAAGGGCATGGGATTCAACATGGCTTCATTAATATGTATTGGAAATTATTTTCTACTTTGTTAAGGAGTCTGGCGGTCTCGCTGCTCTGAAGGTTAGAGCAGATAGGCTGTGGGGGTGTGCTGAGGCTCAGGGAGTGGTTTGTCTTCAAGGAGATCTGGAGATCTGGAGCGATAGGATGCTCCAGGGTTGCATGCAGGAAAATAATGCTCATTTTCATCGTGTCTTGTTTCTGAAAAAAAGCTTTTGTGCAGGTAAACAGGCTAGTGGTGTTACTACGTTCACATGTGATTCAGTCCAATTCTTAAAGAAGATCAGTTGGGTCAAAGGTAGAGTTATTCCTTGACTCTTCCTTGAATCTTCTCAGTCAATCCCACCTTCAGGAAGATACTTCAAAGCCCAAAACTCCAAAGCATTCTGAATCGCTGGCTCTCCAAGTTTCACTACAGCAAAAGTGAGGCGTCTTTTCAACACGAGTGATCACTCCCTGCAGGGCTAGCCCAGATTACTGTCCTGCACTTTGTGACTTTGTTGATTTGAAAAGGGTCTTAGAAATACATTTCATTGATTGATCGATTGTTGTTTCACCATTAATGCATTTATGATATGATCTGTGCAACCCTGTGATATTATAATTCTGTGCTAAGAGAGTGACGGGGGAAGGGTGGGGGCAGTGTTAGTTAATGGTGTGTAGTATTGGCAGCTAATAGTAAGAGAGCTGGCTGTTTGGAGACCAGTGAGACTGCAGCTGATGTGATTTAGCCAGCAGATCCCTCTCTAATATTATTAATTACCCACACAGACCAGGGACCAGGAACACGGCTGCTCTGCATACATTATCCTGAGCCACTACAGTTTCATACATTATCCTGAGCCACTACAGTTCCATGCATTTTCCCAAGCCACTTCAGTTTCATACATTATCCCGAGCCACTACAGTTATGTACATTATTTATTTTTATTTTACCTTTATTTTACTAGGCAAGTCAGTTAAGAACAAATTCTTATTTTCAATGACGGCCTTAACAGTGGGTTAACTGCCTGTTCAGGGGCAGAACGACAGATTTTGTACCTTGTCAGCTCGGGGATTTGAACTTGCAACCAGTCCAACTAGTCCAATGCTCTAACCACTAGGCTACCCTCGGGGATTTGAACTTGCAACCAGTCCAACTAGTCCAATGCTCTAACCACTAGGCTACCCTGCCGCCCCATTATCATGAGCCACTACAGTTTAATATATTATCACGAGCCGCTACAGTTCCACACATTATCCCGAGCCACCACAGTTTCATACATTATCCCGAGCCACCACCGTTTCATACATTATCCCGAGCCACCACAGTTTCATACATTATCCCGAGCCACCACAGTTTCATACATTATCCCGAGCCACCACAGTTTCATACATTATCCCGAGCCACCACAGTTTCATACATTATCCCGAGCCACCACAGTTTCATACATTATCCCGAGCCACCACCGTTTCATACATTATCCCGAACCACTACAATTTAATACATTATCTGGAGCCACTAATGTTTTATACATTATCATGAGCCACTATAGTTTAATATATTATCCCAAGCAACTACAGAATCCATACATTATCCCGATCCACAACAGTTTTGTACATTATCCTGGGCCACTACAGTTTAATACATTATCTGGAGCCACTACAGTTTCATACATTATCACGAGCCACTACAGTTTCATACATTACCACGAGCCACTACAGTTTCAGACATTATACCAAGCCACTACAGCTTCATACATTAACCCGAGCCACTACAGTTCCATACATTATCCTGAGCCACAACATTTTGTACATTATCCTGAGCCACTACAATTTAATACATTATCCCAAGCACTACAGTTGCCTACATTATCATGAGCCATTACAGTTTCATACATGATCCCGAGCCACCACCGTTTCATACATTATCCCGAACCACTACAATTTAATACATTATCTGGAGCCACTAATGTTTTATACATTATCATGAGCCACTATAGTTTAATATATTATCCCAAGCAACTACAGAATCCATACATTATCCCGATCCACAACAGTTTTGTACATTATCCTGGGCCACTACAGTTTAATACATTATCTGGAGCCACTACAGTTTCATACATTATCACGAGCCACTACAGTTTCATACATTACCACGAGCCACTACAGTTTCAGACATTATACCAAGCCACTACAGCTTCATACATTAACCCGAGCCACTACAGTTCCATACATTATCCTGAGCCACAACATTTTGTACATTATCCTGAGCCACTACAATTTAATACATTATCCCAAGCACTACAGTTGCCTACATTATCATGAGCCATTACAGTTTCATACATGATCCCGCGCCACTACAGTTTCATACATGATCCCGCACCACTACAGTTTCATACATTAGCCCGAGCCACTACAGTTTCATACATTATCCTGAGCTACTACAGTTTCAGGGAGTGGAAGAATTGAAGAATATGAGCACAAGACAGACAGAAAAAATAAGTCCCAGATCATTTGTTAATGTAATAGAGCACGTGTGAGCATTCCTGCGGGTTTTTTCTCCATCCTTGTACTTGATTGATGAAGGTCACTAATCAGTCAGGAACTAAGTAAGGACTAGTTGTATAGGTCTTCATTGAAATGAAAAACCCGCAGACACTCGGCCCTTTGTGGAATGAGGTTGACACCCCTGTAATAGACAGTATTATGTTAAAGTTGTTGGAGTCCTGTTGTATTTGTTGTCAACAGACTTTGCCTCACGATGACTGATGGGAATGTGTAATTGTGAATATCTTGGTGTGGTTGGCTCTCGTTGTGTCCGTTGCTCTTTCAAAACCCACTAGTTTGATTTGTTAAAACTATTCAAATAAAATCTATTTCATCTTTTTCAACGGGTCTGATCGTTCTAACTCTGTAAGAAGATGAATCTCATGCTGTCAAGATGTTTAAATGTTTCATGTCATTTTTCATCTTTACTGATGTTGCACCCGTAAGGTGCCTTCGGGGTTAGATTGTGTACTGATGAAACATCAAGGGTAATTATATTGCTGAGGGTGGAGTAAATGTGGCATAGGTTTTGGACAGCAAATTTCCCTCGGAGCGAACGAAAACACAACAGGCCATGTTGTGGAGATGCTGTTGGCCCCAAATGAATCCAGAGAAACACCACTTCATTTTTCAAGCCTGGATATATGACGCTTCTTTTAATAGAAAATATCATAATGAAGGATTTTCACTGCAAACGAAAGGCTCTGAGTCACACACACACACACACACACACACACACACACACACACACACACACACACACACACACACACACACACACACACACACACACACACACACACACACACACACACACACACACACACACACACACACACACACACACACTCCCTCTCCTCCCTGCTGCATCCCCTTTATAAATAAGAGGCACAAACATTTAAATGGATGTGTCATCAGGAAGATGGATAGGTCTCAGTTAATGTGTTTTTTCTCACACGGCTAAGAATTAACTCCTCTGCAACTACCCTCTCCTGGGATCGGGGGTGTAAGGAACTCTAAACGGAAAGTGCTGAACGTGTTTATCTTTACTCTGTTTCCACCAAAACCACATTGCTCCACTCTCTGTGACTTATTGTAGACTCAAAGCTCAAAGCCAATTTCACAAACCTGCCGTCGCCCGCCCCTAATCATTCATATGTGTGTACTGGGAACAGAGAGGTGTGTGTTTGCGTGTGGGTGTGTATGCCTGCAGTGTGCGTCTTGATTGGTACACACAGAACGGAAATGGAAATCAAGTGATTTTGGTATAAGTCCGATCCCCCAGCCCCTTAGGCTGGTTTGAGGCGCTGCAGATCAGTGAGTGTCTCTGTTTCACGATGGCAGAGGGAGATGGGAGTGTTCCTGTTTCACAGTGGCAGAGGGAGATGGGAGTGTCCCTGTTTCACAGTGGCAGAGGGAGATGGGAGTGTTCCTGTTTCACAGTGGCAGAGGGAAATGGGAGTGTTCCTGTTTCACAGTGGCAGAGGGAGATGGGAGTGTCCCAGTTCTGTGGTGGCAGAGGGAGATGGGAGTGTCCCTGTTCTGCGGTGGCAGAGGGAGATGGGAGTGTCCCTGTTTCACAGTGGCAGAGGGAGATGGGAGTGTCCCTGTTCTGCGGTGACAGAGGGAGATGGGAGTGTCCCTGTTTCACAGTGGCAGAGGGAGATGGGAGTGTTCCTGTTTCACAGTGGCAGAGGGAGATGGGAGTGTTCCTGTTTCACAGTGGCAGAGGGAGATGGGAGTGTTCCATTTTCACAGTGGCAGAGGGAGATGGGAGTGTTCCTATTTCACGGTGGCAGAGGGAGATGGGAGTGTTCCTGTTTCACAGTGGCAGAGGGAGAGGGGAGTGTCCCTGTTTCATGGTGGCTTCTCTTCGACCACCTCCAGACTCATTTTATTCCTGGTTGTAAAAGAAAGCGGCCCCTCCCGCTGCTGCTCCTCCTTTAAAGACAAGGCTGTCAGGTCTTCCTCCTGAGAACAGAGTACTGCTCCTCCTTTAAAGACAAGGCTGTCAGGTCTTCCTCCTGAGAACAGAGTACTGCTCCTCCGTTAAAGACAAGGCTGTCAGGTCTTCCTCCTGAGAACAGAGTACTGCTCTTCTAAAGACAAGGCTGTCAGGTCTTCCTCCTGAGAACAGAGTACTGCTCCTCCTTTAAAGACAAGGCTTGTCAGGCCTTCCTCCTGAAAACAGAGTACTGCTCCTCCTTTAAAGACAAGGCTGTCAGGTCTTCCTCCTGAGAACAGAGTACTGCTCCTCCATTAAAGACAAGGCTGTCAGGTCTTCCTCCTGAGAACAGAGTACTGCTCCTCCTTTAAAGACAAGGCTGTCAGGTCTTCCTCCTGAGAACAGAGTACTGCTCCTCCTCTAAAGACGAGGCTGTCAGGCCTTCCTCCTGAGAACAGAGTACTGCTCCTCCTTTAAAGACAAGACTTGTCAGGCCTTCCTCCTGAAAACAGAGTACTGCTCCTCCTTTAAAGACAAGGCTGTCAGGTCTTCCTCCTGAGAACAGAGTACTGCTCCTCCGTTAAAGACAAGGCTGTCAGGTCTTCCTCCTGAGAACAGAGTACTGCTCCTCCGTTAAAGACAAGGCTGTCAGGTCTTCCTCCTGAGAACAGAGTACTGCTCTTCTAAAGACAAGGCTGTCAGGTCTTCCTCCTGAGAACAGAGTACTGCTCCTCATTTATAGGCAGGCCTTTCAGGCCCATAGAATTAGGAATTTGAATACTAGAATGGCCATGAACCTTCTTATGATGAATAAAGGTCAGCCATGTTGGTCAGGGAGTTGGTCAACCATGGTTTTCCAGTGCTGTGATAAGATATTATAAAATAATGAATTTGAGGAATTATCTGTCTGTATGTTTGTTAGCTAGTTAGCCAGCCAGTTTTAGAGGAATGATTTCATTAAGTTTTCAAATTAACTGCCAATATACCAACATTCCATTCAAACAATGCAGTCAATCAAATCAAATCAAACTATATTTGTCCCATGCGTGGAATACAAGTGTAGACTTTACCGTGTAATGCTTACAAGAGCCCTTAACCAAAAGTGCAGTTCAAGAAGAGTTAAGAAAATATTTACCAAGTAGACTAAAATAAAAAGTAACACAATAAGAATAACAATAATAATCTTATGTACAGGGGGCACCGGTACCGAGTCAGTGTAGGGGGGTACAGGTTAGTTGAGGTAATTTGTACATGTAGGTGGGGGTGAAGTAACAATGCATAGATAATGTCAATGTAAATTGTCCAGTGGCGATTTTTAAAATTGTTCAGCAGTCTTATGGCTTGGGGGTAGAAGCTGTTGAGGAGCCTCTCAGTCCTAGACTTGGTGCTCTGGTACCGCTTGCTGTGTGGTAGCAGAGAAAACAGTCTATAACTTGGGTGACTGGAGTCTCTGACAATTTAATGGACTTTCCTCTGACACCGCCTAGTATATAGGTCCTGGATGGCAGGAAGCTTGACCCCAGTGATGTACTGGGCTGTTCGGACAACCCTCTGTAGCGCTTTACAATCAGATGCCAAGCAGTTGCCATACCAGGTGGTGATGCAATCGGTCAGGATGCTCTCGATGGTGCAGCTGTAGAACCTTTTGAGGATCTGGGGACCCATGCCAAATCTTTTAGGTCTCCTGAGGGGGAAAAGGTTTTGTTGTGCCCTCTTCATGATTGTCTTGGTATGTTTGGACCATGATCGTTGGTGATGTGGACACCAAAGAAGTTGAAACCCTCGACCCGCTCCACTTCAGCCCCGTTGATGTTAATGGTGGCCTGTTCAGCCCGCCTTTTCCTGTAGTCCACGATCAGCTCCTTAGTCAATCCACAGCCATACAGTACACTGGCTGACATCAGTTGATGATAGGATTTAGACAAGTTGTAAATGCAACAAGTACTCATATTGTATCATATACAGTGCCTTCAGAAAGTATTCACACCCCTTGACTTTTTCCACATTTTGTTGTGTTACAGCCTGAATTGAAAATGTACTTCATTGAGATGTGTTGTCAATGGCCTACACAAAATACACCATGATGTCAAAGTGGAATATTGTTTTTCCAAATTTTTCCAAATTAATAAAAAATGAAAAGCTGAAATGACTTGTGTCAATGAGTATTGAACCCCTTTGATATGCCAAGACGAAATAAGTTCAGGAGTAAAAATGTATTAAGTCACATGTTCCAAAACATGCATGATGTTTGCAACAAGGTACTAAAGTAATATTGCAAAAAATGTGGTAAAGCAGTTAACCTTTTGTCCTGATTAAAGTGTTATGTTTATGGGCAAATCAATATAACACATTACTGAGTACCACTCTCCACGTTTTCAAGCATAGGCTTGAAAAGGCTGCATCATGTTATGGGTATGCTTGTAATCGTTAAGAACTGGGGAGTTTTTCAGGATAAAAAAGAAACGGAATGAAGCTAATCACAGGCAAAATTCTAGAGGAAAACCTGGTTCAGTCTGCTTTCCACCAGACACTGGGAGATTAATTCACCTTTCAGCAGGACAATAACCTAAAACACAAGGCCAAATCTACACTGGAGTTGCTTCCCAAGAAGAAAGTGAATATTCCTGAGTGGCCGAGTTACAGTTTTGACTTAAATTTACTTGAAAATCTATGGCAAGACCTGAAAATGTTTGTCTAGCAATGATAAGCAACCAATTTGTCAGAGAATGTTGAAAGGAATAATGGGCAATTGTTGCACAATCCAGCTGTGCAAAGTTCTTAGAGACGTACCCAGGAAGACTAACAGCTGTATTCGCTGCCAAAGTTTCTTCTACAAAGTATTGACTCAGGGGTGGGAATAATTATGTAAATGAGATATTTCTGTATTTCATTTTCAAGACATTTGCAAAAATGTCTAAAAACATGTTTTCACTTATGAGTATGAGTATGATGTATTTTGTGTAGAGGATTGAGAAAATGCATCTATTTAATCCATTTTGAATTCAGGCTTCAACAGAACAAAATGTGGAGTAAGTGTCACGTTCGCTGGAATAAATATCGGACCAAGCTGCAGCGTGATATCGTTTCCACATATTATTTAATTGAAAACGCACAAAAAACAACACATAATAAATGAAACGAACCGTAACAACAGAGGTGCAACATGCACTAACTCAAAACATTATCCCATAAAACACAGGTGGAAAAAATGCTACTTAAAAATGATCCCCAATTAGAGACACCGATAACCAGCCTCTAATTGCCTCTAATTGGGAATCATACCAAACACCAACATAGAAAAACTAAACTAGAACCCCACATAGAAAAGAATAACTAGAAAACCCCCCAGTCACGCCCTGACCTACTATACCATAGAAAAACAAAGGCTCTCTATGGTCAGGGCGTGGGGGTTTCTGAAGGCTCTGTAGGAGCACTCAACAATTTAGACATTTATGGTCTGTTTACATATATTTTAGAGGTTATTTATACAGAAAATGGTATTTATAATTATATGGCAATATTTTAGGTTGACAATAATTGTATTACACAATTTCTGACAAATCTCATGCCTTAGTTTTATTTTCCTACAAAATTACAATCAGGATTATGTCTCTACAGGATTATGCCTCCCTGACCAATAGGGCTGCCATTCCACAAACATTTTGAAATGTGAGGGTTTATGACATAGCCCCTCTAGTAATATACTAGGATCTCTATGGTCAGACGTCTTCGTGAGAACAGAGTGCCGCTCCTCTTCATCTCCAACGGAGGAGGGGGGCCTCCTCTCTCTCCCCAAAAGGCAGTTCTCGACCGGGCCTTTCTCCTCCCTGACCTCGAGCCTGCCTTCTGTCCCAGAACCAATACACGCTGTGGTGCTGTTCAACTGCCCCCCCTCACTTAAGCTTAACATTTAAGACAAGTAAGCCTCAGGCAGTGAGGAAACACACTCACGAACAAAGGATTCTTGGTTTAGGGGTTTTCTTTGACACACTGCATTCTCCATACATGTGAACATGCCTTGCTACAGTATGATATTGTAAAGAAATCCCTCCCTCCCTCCCCCAGACACTCTGCAGTCAGCACACTCTCCAGCCCTTGCACCCTTCTTTATAGACACTTCTGATTGATATTGATGTTAATTAGTGAGGTTGCCGCTAACAACCCTGTTTCTCAGCACCATCAATCTAACCATCCATTAAAGTTGTGTATTGTGCCTATTGAATCATTTTCACCCTAACAAGATAACTATCCATCAATCTTTTTTGGACTGTCGATGTTCAGCGTAATGAATGGCTTTACAGGTGAGGATAAATAATGCATCTGCACCTCATCTTCAGCTAAACTCTGTCTAATCGCCCCTCGTGCAACAACACAGACTGATCCTGGAGTAGATTTGCTGGGGAGACATTCTGTGAAGTATTGTTGACACTGCACAAGACACTACCCACTTTATATTTGACATCCCTGACATACTTGACATTGAACATTCATAATTTAAACTATTGTGTACATACCAGTTGTATAATAATGCATAGTGTCACACCCTGATCTGTTTCACCTGTCTTTGTGATTGTCTCCACCCACCTCCAGGTGTCACCTGTTTTCCTCATTAGTCCCTGGGTACTTATTCCTGTGTTCCCTGTTTGTCTGTTACCAGTTCGTCTTGTCTTGTTAAGTCAACCAGCGTGTTATTTCATTGCCTCTGTTATTGCCTTTTCTCTGTTTTTCCTAGTCCTCCTGGTTTTGACCCTTGCCTGCCTTGACTCTGAATCTGCCTGCCTGACCATACTGACTGCCCTGACCTCGAGCATGCCTGATCATTCAGCCTGCCCTGACCTCGAACCTGCCTGTCCATACTGCCTGTCCTGACCTCGAACCTGCCTGACCATACTGACTGCCCTGACCTCGAGCCTGCCTGACCATACTGCCTGCCCTGACCATACTGACTGCCCTGACCTCGAGCCTGCCTGACCATACTGACTGTCCTCGAACCTGCCTGACCATACTGACTGCCCTGACCTCGAGCCTGCCTGACCATACTGCCTGCCCTGACCATACTGACTGCCCTGACCTCGAGCCTGCCTGACCATACTGACTGCCCTGACCTCGAGCCTGCCTGACCATACTGACTGCCCTGACCTCGAGCCTGCCTGATCATTCAGCCTGCCCTGACCTCGAGTCTGCCTACCACTCTGTACCTCCTGGACTCTGACCTTCTTATGATCTTTTGCCTGTCCACAACCTGTCTCTTGCCTGCCCCTTGGATTACAATAAATATCAGAGACTCGAACCATCTGCCTCCCGTGTCTGCATCTGGGTCTCTTCCTGTGCCCTTATAGAATAGTATACTTTCTTCATCTTACTTGTTATTTTTGGCTTACTTTTGATGATGAATGATATTTCTATTCAGACTGTTGAGGGAGGTGCAAGTCAGCATTCCGCTGCACCGTTTATACCTGCTGTAACCTGTGTACGTGACGAATAAACTTTGATTTGAGATCTTAGAGAAGTGGCAGTGTAGCCTAGTGGTTAGAGCGTTGGACTAGTAACCAAAAGGTTGCAATATCAAATCCCAGAGCTGACAAGTTACAAAAGCTGTTGTTCTGCCCCTGAACAAGTAAGTTGTTCAGGCATCGTTCCTAGGCTGTCATTGTAAAATAAGAATATGTTCTTAACTGAATTGCCAAGTTAAAGGAAGGTAAAATAAAGTGGTACATGGCTGTCCCTTCCTCTTAGAGAAGTGGTACATGGCTGTCCCTTCCTCTTAGAGAAGTGGTACATGGCTGTCCCTTCCTCTTAGAGAAGTGGTACATGGCTGTCCCTTCCTCTTAGAGAAGTGGTACATGGCTGTTCCTTCCTCTTAGAGAAGTGGTACATGGCTGTCCCTTCCTCTTAGAGAAGTGGTACATGGCTGTCCCTTCCTCTTAGAGAAGTGGTACATGGCTGTCCCTTCCTCTTAGAGAAGTGGTACATGGCTGTCCCTTCCTCTTAGAGAAGTGGTACATGGCTGCCCCTTCCTCTTAGAGAAGTGGTACATGGCTGTTCCTTCCTCTTAGAGAAGTGGTACATGGCCGTCCCTTCCTCTTTGAGAAGTGGTACATGGCTGTCCCTTCCTCTTAGAGAAGTGGTACATGGCTGTTCCTTCCTCTTAGAGAAGTGGTACATGGCTGTTCATTCCTCTTAGAGAAGTGGTACATGGCTGTTCCTTCCTCTTAGAGAAGTGGTACATGACTGTCCCTTACTCTTAGAGAAGTGGTACATGGCTCCCCCTTCCTCTTAGAGAAGTGGTACATGGCTCCCCCTTCCTCTTAGAGAAGTGGTACATGGCTCCCCCTTCCTCTTAGAGAAGTGGTACATGGCTGTCCCTTCCTCTTAGAGAAGTGGCACATGGCTGTCCCTTCCTCTTAGAGAAGTGGTACATGGCTGTCCCTTCCTCTTAGAGAAGTGGTACATGGATGTCCCTTCCTCTTAGAGAAGTGGTACATGGCTGTCCCTTCCTCTTAGAGAAGTGGTACATGGCTGTTCCTTCCTCTTAGAGAAGTGGTACATGGCCGTCCCTTCCTCTTTGAGAAGTGGTACATGGCTGTCCCTTCCTCTTAGAGAAGTGGTACATGGCTGTTCCTTCCTCTTAGAGAAGTGGTACATGGCTGTTCATTCCTCTTAGAGAAGTGGTACATGGCTGTTCCTTCCTCTTAGAGAAGTGGTACATGACTGTCCCTTACTCTTAGAGAAGTGGTACATGGCTGTCCCTTCCTCTTAGAGAAGTGGTACATGGCTCCCCCTTCCTCTTAGAGAAGTGGTACATGGCTCCCCCTTCCTCTTAGAGAAGTGGTACATGGCTGTCCCTTCCTCTTAGAGAAGTGGCACATGGCTGTCCCTTCCTCTTAGAGAAGTGGTACATGGCTGTCCCTTCCTCTTAGAGAAGTGGTACATGGATGTCCCTTCCTCTTAGAGAAGTGGTACATGGCTGTCCCTTCCTCTTAGAGAAGTGGTACATGGCTGTCCCTTCCTCTTAGAGAAGTGGTACATGTCTGTCCCTTCCTCTTAGAGAAGTGGTACATGGCTGTCCCTTCCTCTTAGAGAAGTGGTACATGGCTGTCCCTTCCTCTTAGATAAGTGGTACATGGCTGTCCCTTCCTCTTAGAGAAGCCCCTCTTAGAAAAGGGATACATGGCTGTCCCAGAGTTAATCCTGCAGGATAATAGCCCAGGATTGATTTGGGATGAGGTTATATTGGATTATAATCTGCCCATCTGAGTCAGTGCTCTGATTGCTTTGTGCAGCGTTTGACAAGATTAAATTATCTTTTTTCTGTGTTTAACATTCGGATTTTGGATTTGATGGTTCCTCAGATCAGAGGTTCCAAAACGTTCCACTCTGAGCCCCCCTCCCAGCATGGAGGAACTGCAATATCACCTGAAACTCTATTAACACACTTCACTATCCCTCCCTTCATCTACTTTCAAAAGAGCAATTCCATCTCATGAAGGCATTACCTCTGTAATAACTACATATTAGTTCAGTAGTCAGTTGAAGAGAGATGTGTCTCAGTCAGGTAGTCTTGGAAGAGAACAGTGTTCAGCACGGCCCGGAATAGAAAACACACCAGGTGAGAGACAGAACACCAATGTTTTGTTTGGCATGCTGTGGGTACACACACACACACACACACACACACACACACACACACACACACACACACACACACACACACACACACACACACACACACACACACACACACACACACACACACACACACACACACACACACACACACACACACACACACACACACACAGTGCTGTATGCTATTATGATGACATATTGTTTACAGTCTCCACTGTTGCCCTGACAAGGCCTACAGGGCACCTCAGACTGCACCATGACCAAAACCCTTGTCATCTTTCATTTGGTTTGTATCTGGTGCCGAGAGTTAGACACCGACCCTTATGGGACGACACACGCCTCCATTCCTTTCATATTCTAATCAGGGAAAAATCATATTGGATTTTTGACCAGGTACTGAGACAGTATTATTCCCCCCAGCCTGTCAAACTCTGGGCCTTGAGAGAGGCACCAGGAGAAAACGCAGAATGAAGATAAGTCTTTGTGCCTCTTGGCACCATCATCACAAATCTGCTGACATTCTCCGCCGTCCAAGTTGTGGGATCGTCTCTTATTAAAACGTCAGACTATATTACATTATAAAAGGGGCCCACGTTTACTTACAGCTGCAAATAAAAGCCTCAAATACTGGAGCACACTAGAACTAAAGAGAGTAATGCTGCAGTCAGTGTCGCAGAAAAATAGAAAAGGTCCTTTGGTGATGAAACTGGTGGAACGTAATGTGATGTGGTAAATGTGGCACAAAATGGAGTTCTGAGGGCTTTATTGCATATTGCAGGCTACTGGCTGTGACCGACCGGCCATCGACACTACTGCATGACTTTCTCTCCCTCTCGCTACTCCCCTGCTCCCCCTCTCTGTCTCTGACCAAAAGGCACGTCAGCCACACAAAAGGGATTGGCTGAGATTACTACATTACGCTCCATAGAAAACCACTTGCCCAGGGGGAAATTTGATTGGTTGGAACGTGGAGTCCATAACTATTTCCTGTGAAGAATGGAGAAGCCCGCAGCAGAGCGCCGACGTTGCCTGTTAATAATACATATTTATACTTCCCAGACCCAGGAACAGTTATACCTTCACACATTTCATTTATTTCTTGCATCTTATCTTTTGCACCTCCGGCGGTGTTTTTCCTTTTTCTTGGGTCTCGTTGTTATTATTATATGCTGTACCTTTTCCCCTCCTTTGGTGCAAAGCCTCGGAGAATTGATGATAAAAAAGGTTGGAAAGTTTAGAAAAGTTTGAAAACTTAATGTTTTCTGAATCAGTCTCGCTCGGGTGGTTGCCGCTCGTTTCAGCATTGTTCCTTCCATCCGGTTTTCATTTGTAGATGTAATCAAATATTCATCGCAGCGTTGGAATACTTTATATCTACACTATAGCTGACAGAGCCATTCGACACAGTTTGATAGGGGGCTTTTCATTTAAATGTATCCCTTTGCCCGTTTTCACTCGTTCTGTAAAAAACACGTGGAAGTCATTGAACGACCATCGCTTGTTTCTGTTAAGGACGATCTGGAGAAATCTCTCTCCTGAGCCGTGTGATAGGCTGCAGCCATTTACAATATAATGACAGGATCAATATGAACAGTGCTACTGGCGCCTTTGATAGTTCTGTCACGATCAACGCCGGCGATAAAGCACTATCATTTCTTCTCATTCTGAACGGAGCTGCTGCCATAACGACCTGTAGTCATTACTGCACATAGTGGGCCAAGCTCCGATAAGACCCCCACAATTTCCTGTTAGTTCCCCAACAAATGATTGGCTGCTCCAGCAGTAATTTGATTGCTAATTGGCTAGAGCAGGCTAGATGTTATAATGAACTGTATAATTATTGGTCAAGTTGGGTGTGGCACAATAATTCAGCCCCGCTGATGGTTAAAGAGCCAAGGGGGCCGAGCGATTCGCTCTCCCAGTCACTCTCCAAGGCTTTTGAGTGACATCAGCTCAACACAAAGGATGAAATACCCCAGTCCTAATAGTCATTGGAGTCTTTGCATATACAATTGCAGTACTGTTATTATGTGGCCAGGGCCTTTTTCTCTTTTGTAAAGATATTCAAAATGGCTATACTATTATTCAAGCTATTCTCTCCCTCCTCCTCCTCCTCTCCCTTCTCTCCCTCCTCCCCTGCTTCCCCTCTTCCTCCTACTCCCCCTCCTCTCCCCCTCCCCCCCTTCCTGAATAAAGTTACTGTGAAGGAGAAAAGAGAGAGAAAATATGGCTGTCAGGGGTTAGTGATGAGGGATGTGAGTCGAGTGTAGGTTGTCAGGGGTTAAAGATGAGGGATGTGAGTCGAGTGGAAGCTGTCTTGGTTGTCAGGGGTTAAAGATGAGGGATGTGAGTCGAGTGGAAGCTGTCTTGGTTGTCAGGGGTTAGTGATAAGGGATGTGAGGAGAGTGAGGCTGTCTCGGCTGTCAGGGGTTAGTGATAAGGGATGTGAGGAGAGTGAGGTTGTCAGGGGTTAGTGATAAGGGATGTGAGGAGAGTGAGGCTGTCTTGGCTGTCAGGGGTTAGTGATAAGGGATGTGAGGAGAATGAGGCTGTCAGGGGTTAGTGATAAGGGATGTGAGGAGAGTGAGGGTGTCTTGGTTGTCAGGGGTTAGTGATAAGGGATGTGAGGAGAGTGAGGCTGTCTCGGCTGTCAGGGGTTAGTGATAAGGGATGTGAGGAGAGTGTAGGCTGTCAGGGGTTAGTGATAAGGGATGTGAGGAGAATGAGGCTGTCTTGGTTGTCAGAGGTTAGTGATAAGGGATGTGAGGAGAGTGTAGGCTGTCAGGGGTTAGTGATAAGGGATGTGAGGAGAGTGTAGGCTGTCAGGGGTTAGTGACAAGGGATGTGAGGAGAGTGTAGGTTGTCAGGGGTTAGTGATAAGGGATGTGAGGAGAGTGTAGGCTGTCAGGGGTTAGTGATAAGGGATGTGAGGAGAGTGTAGGCTGTCAGGGCTTAGTGATAAGGGATGTGAGGAGAATGAGGCTGTTTTGGTTGTCAGGGGTTAGCGATAAGGGGTGTGATGTGAGATAAGGAAGATAAAATAAGAAACACAGTGATTTGATTTATGGTGTAGACACCTGGAGGAGAGTGAGGCTGTCTTGGTTGTCAGGGGTTAGTGATAAGGGATGTGAGGAGAGTGAGGCTGTCTTGGCTGTCAGGGGTTAGTGATAAGGGATGTGAGGAGAATGAGGCTGTCAGGGGTTAGTGATAAGGGATGTGAGGAGAGTGAGGGTGTCTTGGTTGTCAGAGGTTAGTGATAAGGGATGTGAGGAGAATGAGGCTGTCTTGGTTGTCAGAGGTTAGTGATAAGGGATGTGAGGAGAGTGTAGGTTGTCAGGGGTTAGTGATAAGGGATGTGCGGAGAATGAGGCTGTCTTGGTTGTCAGAGGTTAGTGATAAGGGATGTGAGGAGAGTGTAGGTTGTCAGGGGTTAGTGATAAGGGATGTGAGGAGAGTGTAGGCTGTCAGGGGTTAGTGATATGGGATGTGAGGAGAGTGTAGGCTGTCAAGGGTTAGTGATAAGGGATGTGAGGAGAGTGAGGCTGTCAGGGGTTAGTGATAAGGGATGTGAGGAGAGTGAGGTTGTCAGGGGTTAGTGATAAGGGATGTGAGGAGAATCCCTTCAAATCCTCTCCCACCCCCCAAATCAAATCAAATCAAATGACATGTTATTTCTCACAAGCGCCGAACACAAGCCCTTAGCCAAGTTCAAGTTCAAGTTAATCAAATATTTACTAAATAAACTAAAGTAAAAAATAATGGGGAAAAAACAGTAACACAATTTGTTATTTATTTATCCGTTATTTTACCAGGTAAGTTGACTGAGAACACGTTCTCATTTACAGCAACGACCTGGGGAATAGTTACAGGGGAGAGGAGGGGGATTAATGAGCCAATTGTTAACTGGGGATTATTAGGTGACCGTGATGGTTTGAGGGCCAGATTGGGAATTTAGCCAGGACACCGGGGTTAACACCCCTACTCATACGATAAGTGCCATGGGATCTTTAATGACCTCAGAGAGTCAGGACACCCGTTTAATGTCCCATCCGAAAGACGGCACCCTGCAATCACTGCCCTGGGGCATTGGGATATTTCTTTAGACCAGAGGAAAGAGTGCCTCCTACTGGCCCTCCAACACCACTTCCAGCAGCATCTGGTCTCCCAGAAATGTACCATACATTTACATAACAATAACGAGGCTATATACAGGGGGTACCGGTACTGAGTCAATGTGTGGAGGTACAGGTTAGTTGAGGTAATTGATAAAGTGACTATGCATAGACAAGAAACAGAGAATAGCAGCAGGTTAGTTGAGGTAATTGATAAAGTGACTATGTATAGACAAGAAACTGAGAATAGCAGCAGGTTAGTTGAGGTAATTGATAAAGTGACTATGCATAGATAAGAAACAGAATAGCAGCAGGTTAGTTGAGGTAATTGATAAAGTGACTATGCATAGACAAGAAACAGAGAACAGCAGCAGTGTAAAAACAGTCTGGGTGGTTGAATTGTTCAGCAGTCTTATGGCTTGGGGCTAGAAGCTGTCAAGGAGCCTTTTGGTCCTAGACCTAGTATATAGGTCCTGGATGTCAGGAAGTTTGGCCCCAGTGATGTACTGGGCCGTACACACTATAGCACCTTGCGGTCAGATGCCCAGCAGTTTCCATGATGCAATCGGTCAGGATGCTCTCGATGGTGCAGCTGTAGAACTTTTTGAGGAGCTGGGGACCCATGCCAAATCTTTTCAGTCTTCTAAGGGGGAAAAGGTGTTGTCGTGCCCTCTTCACAACTGTCTTGGTGTGTTTGGACCATGTCAGTTTGTTGGTGATGTGGAAAACAAGGAAGTTGAAACTCTCAACCCGCTCCACTTCAGCCCCGTTGATGTTAATGGTGGCCTGTTCGGCCCCCCTTGTCCTATAGTCCACGATCAGCTCCTTTGTCTTGCTCACACACCTCCTTTAAGTCTCTCCCGCCATCTCTCTGGCCATTTTATTTCGTTCTCTTTCACTATCTTCACTTTTACTCATCTATCCTCTCCAATCCCTCTTCCTCCTCCTGGTCCCTCTTCCTCCCTCCTACCTCCTCCTCCTTCCTCTCTTTCCATCTCTCCAATCCCCACAGGGGGTGTTTAGGTGGTGTGGGGGGATATGCAGTGGAGCTGGTACTGCTCGAAACAAATCAGCCAATCGATCCCCTGGTTGTATCTCTCCATCTATCCCTCTGATCGTCAGCAGAAAACAAAGTGTTTATTAAGCGAAACCCTCCCCCGATCCGAGTCACCACCACTGTATCAAAGGCATTTCTAAGGCGGAGGGAGCCGTTGCAGAGTGCTCTCGCCGATTCCCCGGTGTAGGCCTGCCGCCCGGTTGCCGATAGCATCTCAGTAGATGTTTACCTGAGAGAATTCTTAATTGGCTGTTTCTTGACTTTTTTTTGCTTACCCAAACTTTTTTCTCTCTCTCCCTCACAGAAAGTGGAGAGAGAGAGAGAGAGAGAGAGAGAGAGAGAGAGAGAGAGAGAGAGAGCTAGCTCTCCCATTTATGACAATGAGTAGCAAAGCAAAGCTTAAAAAGCGTCAGAGCAGTGTGTTTATCTGTCATCTGCGGTCTATGGGGCTTAAAAAGTGAATCAGGGTCTGAATTCAGAGGAAACCATTGCATTATAGGTTCATCCCGGCTTGATTGAAATGGAAAGCTGTGGCTTCTCTCTGGCGGAGAGAAAAAAAAACCATCACTGCTGATTAGATTATGGAAAGAATGAAAAGCGTAGGGGGATAGGAAGAGGAAACTTACAGACAGAGACAGAGGGAGGGGAGTTTGAGTCAAGAGAAGAATGCAATGAGGCAGAAAGAGAAAAATAGATAGAGGGAGGGAGAAAGGCAAAGGGAATGAAGGAGTAGGCTAGTGAATGAGCAGAGAGAAATTGTCCCCATCAATACAGTCTGTTAGACGGAGTCAGAAGGCTGTGTGCAGTGTTTTCATCCTTGCCTGGCGACCCAGACTCCTTGCTCCGGCCAAACGCTATGCCACGCTCATGAATGTTCCATTTCTTCTCCGCAATGAGTCTGGATCTTAGTACCTCCCCGACCCTTCACCGAATACAAACACATTTGCGACCGTCTGATTGGTCCAGAAACCGATGGTTTGGGCAATAATCAGAACACACGTGGGTAAAGCAGCATTTTGAAAACGTGTAATTGGCTTTAATACGCTGATTAGTTAGAGACGATCCAATCGCTGGTGACTTTGTTTTGTACAACGTCCCTTGTGCCCCTCGTCACCACAAACAACTTCAATGATGTCAGTCTCAGACTGAAGTAATTAGCGAATGATAGAGCAAATGAAGAATTTAGTGTGAGTTGTCAGGCTAGTTTCACCCACCATACAGACAGACACAGAATAGATTTGTGCCACTCTGGCTTCAGGGCTGCAACGTCTGAATAATCAATCAGCCATTAATGGAGTAAGTGGCTATGGAAGGATATTAAATGTTAATTGTTGTAAAATATCGATCCCACTCATTGATCACCAGGATAATTGCAATCAGGAAAAACAAATATACATTACACCAGAGTAGCCCCCCCTGTACTGGAAAGGGCCGACCAAGATGAATGGCTGTTTCGATGAGATCTGTTTTGGTGTTGTTTATGTGTCTGCCGGACACTTTCAGGGGCTCAGGCTGCTTCCCAAATGGCACCCTATTCCGTATTCAGTGCCCTACCTTTTCCCAGGGCCCATAGGGGTCTGGTCTAAGTAGTGCACTACATAGGGAAAAGTGAGAGAGAAAACTTTGTGGGAAGGAAAGAGTGCTCAATCATCTGGACACTTCCTCTCTGGTATTCTGGGTAAATTTAGAATGACATATATATTATTCATTTTGCCTATCAATCAGGAGCTATTCTGATATTCATTTTCATTCTGCAATCCGACCCGTGCCGGATTTCACTCGGGCTCGACTTTCATTATACGCCTAACTCTTATAACATTTCCAGCTCTTCTTCAGTGCATTCAGAGTAGCTACTTTGCCATACTCAATTCCATTCAAGTTCTGAGCATCCAGGAGATCCTGGTATTGGTACTCGGGTTTACTTCCTGGTCAGAGCACTTTCCGGGGAGTACTGAGCCTTGTGGTTGGTGGATGCTGGTTATGACTCAAGGAATATATATAGACACTACACTAGTCTCTAGCCTTGCAGTTCATAGATTAATCCTCTGTGGCCCAGGGTCGATGAGCGCTGGAACAACAATCCCACTATCCTCTAACTTCTAGTCAGGGTAGCTCGAGAGGGGGGCTTGGGGTGTAGAGGAGGGGGAGACAGAGGCTACTCCCAGGGTACCCAGGGAGAGTTGGCTTGGCAGCCGAGAGGCGGCCTGTCAGATGCCTGTTGAATAATTCATGGTCAGGACTCGGTAGCAGTTGGAGCTCCTAATACCTCACGAGTCTCAGACATCCCCCCGTACGGCCCTAATCAATAACACTTAGCCGCTGCTTTATAATCAAGGAGAGACACTCAAATTCCATCATCAGCCAATTAGCTGTGGAGTCCTCATCCCACTGTTCTCCCTCCTTCTGAAGCGCAGAGCATGTCATCCATTGTTAAAGCTGAATAATGTTTAGACAGCTCTCGTTTTTTGATTGAGGGTTTCGATGGGTTTAATAAGAAAAATGTCAAGTCGTGCGCCAATATTGCCTCGAAGCGGAGCTGCGGAAGAGTGGCAGCCCAAGACTGATTCCTATCTAAAGGTTTCTTTGTGCGTTCCTCCAAAAAAGGTTTTTATCATGTATTTTATGGTCTATTCTTTTTTCAGCTTTCTCTGGATGATGGAGAGAGAGAGAGAGAGAGAGAGAGAGAGAGAGAGAGTGAGACGAGGGAGACCAGTGGGAGGGAGGCCAGGGTGACCAGGGCGAGGGAGACCAGGGAGAGGGTGACAAGGGAGAGGGAGACAGGGTAGAGGGAGAGGGAGATGGGGGAGAGGGAGATGGGGGAGATGGGGGAGAGGGAGAGGGAGACAGGGTAGAGGGAGAGGGAAACGGGGAGAGGGAGATGGGGTAGAGGGAGACGGGGAGAGGGATAGGGAGATGGGGGAGAGGCAGATGGGGTAGAGGGAGAGGGAGACGGGGAGAGGGAGATGGGGTAGAGGGAGACGGGGAGAGGGAGATGGGGTAGAGGGAGACAGGGTAGAGGGAGAGGGAAACGGGGAGAGGCAGATGGGGTAGAGGGAGAGGGAGACAGGGAGAGGGATAGGGAGATGGGGGAGAGGGAGACAGGGTAGAGGGAGAGGGAAACAGGGAGAGGCAGATGGGGTAGAGGGAGAGGGAGACAGGGAGAGGCAGATGGGGTAGAGGGAGAGGGAGAGGGAGATGGGGTAGAGGGATAGGGAGATGGGGAGAGGGAGACAGGGTAGAGGGAGAGGGAAACGGGGAGAGGCAGATGGGGAGAGGGAGACAGGGTAGAGTGAGAGGGAAACGGGGATAGGGAGATGGGGAGAGGGAGAGGGAGACGGGGAGAGGCAGATGGGGAGAGGGAGACAGGGTAGAGTGAGAGGGAAACGGGGATAGGGAGATGGGGAGAGGGAGACAGGGTAGAGTGAGAGGGAAACGGGGATAGGGAGATGGGGAGAGGGAGACAGGGTAGAGTGAGAGGGAGACGGGGAGAGGCAGATGGGGTAGAGGGATAGGGAGATGGGATAGAGGGAGAGGGAGACGGGGAGAGGCAGATGGGGTACAGGGAGAGGGAGAGGAGACGGGAGAGGGAGAGGGAGACGGGAAGAGGGAGACAGGGTAGAGTGATAGGGAGATGGGGGAGAGGCAGATGGGGAGAGGGAGATGAAGTGATACTTACTGCAAGGTGGTTATGTTCTCTCATACAATAGTTTCCTCCCTTCTTGTTTTACTCTTTGCAGGCCTGAGGGCGGCACAAGTAATGTTACAACCCCATGTTCTGTACTGTACACTACCTCTGTAACACTGTAATCTCCACTATACACATGCCCAACAATCCCTCATACACCACCTCATTAAACAGTACAGTCAAACAGTCTGCCCAGAAGACAATGAAATTAGGAAATTGATAGATCCATTAAAAAAAGTATCTGGAAAAATAACACTGAACTGACTGGTCCCTAGTTGTCTCTGTGTGTCTCTGGAAAAATAACACTGAACTGACTGGTCCCTAGTTGTCTCTGTGTGTCTCTGGAAAAATAACACTGACCTGATTGGTCTCTAGTTGTCACGTTCTGACCTTAGTTCTTTTGTTAGGTCTTTGTTTTAGTATGGTCAGGGCGTGAGTTGGGTGGGTTGTCTATGTTCCTTTTTCTATGTTGTGTTTTGCGTTTGGACTGGTATGGTTCTCAATCAGAGGCAGGTGTCGTTAGTTGTCTCTGATTGAGAATCCTACTTAGGTAGGCTTTTCCCACTTGTGTTTCATGGGTGATTGTTTCCTGTTTCACCGTACAGGATTGTTTTGTTTCGTTCCTTCTTGTTATTTTGTGTTCATGGTAATAAATTATCAATATGGACACTTACTCTTCTTCCACCTACGACGAACGTTACGGAATCACCCACCACCAAAGGACCAAGCAGCGTGGTAAGGAGCAGCGCTATCTGGAGGAGGTGACAACATGGGACGAGATAGAAAGGTGGTCGGTCGACCCAGGGAAAGTGCCGGAGCCCGCCTGGGATTCTCTGGAACAGTGCGAGGAGGGATACCGGCGAATGGAGTTGGCACGGCGATCAAGGAAGCCCGAGAGGCAGGGGCACACTGGGAGTGTGGCTAAGTCAGGTAGGAGACCTGAGCCAACTCCCCGTGCTTACCGGGGAGAGAGGTGCACCGGGCCGGCACCGTGTTATGCCGTGAGGGGCACAGTGTCCCCGGTGTGCAGACATAGCCCGGTGCGTTACATCGCAGCGCCTCGTATCAGCCGGGCTAGAGTGGGCATCGAGCCGGGTGCCATGAAGCCGGCTCAGCGCATCTGGTCTCCAGTGCGTCTCCTCGGGCCGGGGTATGGCACCAGCCCTACGCATGGTGTCCCCGGTTCGCCAGCACAGCCCAGTGCGGTCTATTCCACCTCGCCGCACTGGCCTGGCTACGGGGAGTATCCAGCCAGGTAGGGTTGTGCAGGCTCGGTGCTCGAGACCTCCAGTGCGCCGCCACGGTCCGGTCTATCCGGTGTCTCCTCCATGCACCAGCCCTCCGGTGGCAGCCCCCCGCACCAGGCTGTCTCTCCGTCTCCTCCCTACAGGTGCTCACGCCTGTCCAGTGCTGCCAGAATCTCCCTCCTGTCCTGAGCTGCCAGAGTCTCCCTTCTGTCCTGAGCTGCCAGAGTCTGCCGTCTGTCCTGAGCTGCCAGAGTCGCCCGTCTGTCCTGAGCTGCCAGAGTCGCCCGTCTGTCCTGAGCTGCCAGAGTCTCCCGTCTGTCCTGAGCTGCCAGAGTCTCCCGTCTGTCCTGAGCTGCCAGAGTCGCCCGTCTGTCCTGAGCTGCCAGAGTCTCCCGTCTGTCAGGAGCTGCCAGAGCGGTCGGTCAGGAGCAGCCAGAGCCGCCGGTCGATCAGGAGCTGCCAGAGCCGCCAGTCGGTCAGGAGCTGCCAGAGCCGCCAGTCGGTCAGGAGCTGCCAGAGCCGCCGGTCCCTCAGGAGCTGCCAGAGCCATCTGTCTGTCAGGAGCTGCCAGAGCCGTCCGTTACTCCGGTGCTGCCGGAATCGCCTTTCACTCCAGAGCTGCCGGAGTCTCCCGTCCATTCGGGAGAGGGTCCCCAGTCAGAGGTCGGCGGCGAGGGTCGCCGCTCGAAAGGCGCCACGGAGGCGGGTTAAGAGGCGGATAAAGACTATGGTGGAGTGGGGGCCACGTCTCGCGCCAGAGCCGCCACCGTGGACAGACACCCACCCAGACCCTCCCCTATAGGTTCTGTTTTTGCGGCCGGAGTCCGCACCTTTGGGGGGGGAGGTACTGGGTGATTGTTTCCTGTTTTGTGTATTTCACCGTACAGGTCTGTTTCGTTTCGTTCGAATAATAACACTGACCTGATTGGTCTCTAGTTGTCTCTGTGTGTCTCTAGAATAATAACACTGACCTGATTGGTCTCTAGTTATCTCTGTGTGTCTCTGGAATAATAACACTGACCTGATTGGTCTCTAGTTGTCTCTGTGTGTCTCTAGAATAATAACACTGACCTGATTGGTCTCTAGTTATCTCTGTGTGTCTCTGGAATAATAACACTGACCTGATTTGTCCCTAGTTGTCTCTGTGTGTCTCTGGAATAATAACACTGACCTGATCGGTCCCTAGTCGTCTCTGTGTGTCTCTGGAATAATAACACTGACCTGATTGGTCCCTAGTTGTCTCTGTGTGTCTCTGGAATAATAACACTGACCTGATTGGTCCCTAGTTGTCTCTGTGTGTCTCTGGAATAGTAACACTGACCTGATTGGTCTCTAGTTGTCTCTGGAATAATAACACTGACCTGATTGGTCTCTAGTTGTCTCTGTGTGTCTCTGGAATAATAACACTGACCTGATTGGTCTCTAGTTGTCTCTGGAATAATAACACTGACCTGATTGGTCTCTAGTTGTCTCTGTGTGTCTCTGGAATAATAACACTGACCTGATTGGTCCCTAGTTGTCTCTGTTTGTCTTGTCTTCCACTTCCAGTTGTGGAAATCGATCTGTTGATTCAACTAAGATAAGGCACCGCACTGAACAAACCACACTGAATAGAACTAATGCTACTCTCCCTGCCTGTCGACTATCTACTCACCAGCGAGTTCATCCAGTGGGGACTTACTTCCTGGGTCGTGTTAATTGGGGCACACTGTCCCAAAACGTTTTGCAATTGAAATGAAAACGAGTGACCATTAACTTTGGTAAAGTGCCTACTGAACAAGAGTCTAAACCTTAACTCCAATATGTATTGACTACAGTATACGGTACATCCAGTAATATGTCTCAACTCGTTGTATACCGTAGGCTAATTGTAATTGTATAACTGTTAGAATGAGAGTGCTCTCTCCTCTGTGGGGTTCAGAGGTCAGTGTATGGTAATGCACCAGACTGGGAGTTCATTAGCGGGTCCATTATCGGCTGTTACATCACCTCCATCATCCCCTCCTGGGGGTCAGCTAGAGAGGGATTGTGGTTGTTTAGTCTCTTGTGGTGAAGTGGTCTGGGAGAGTTTATGGGTTGGTAGTTATTAAGGTTGTTATAACCCTCTATCATAAAGTTGTTATAACCCTCTAACATAAGGTTGTTATAACTCTTCATCATAAGGTTGTTATAACCCTCTAACACAAGGTTGTTATAACCCTCCAACATAAGGTTGTTATAACCCTGGAACATACGGTTATAACCCTTCATCATGAGGTTGTTATAACCCTGTAACATAAGGTTGTTATAACCCTGTAACATAAGGTTGTTATAACCCTCTAACATAAGGTTGTTATAACCCTTCATCATAAGGTTGTTATAACCCTTCATCATAAGGTTCTTATAACCCTGTAACATAAGGTTGTTATAACCCTCTAACATAAGGTTGTTATAACCCTCTAACATAAGGTTGTTATAACCCTTCATCATAAGGTTGTTATAACCCTCTAACATAAGGTTGTTATAACCCTTCATCATAAGGTTGTTAAAACCCTGGAACATAAGGTTAGAGGGTTCAGGTCCCTTCCTTCCTCCACTTCCATCATCTTGTCGTTCTGAAGCCTCCTTCGTTCGGTGCTACCTTTCCATTCTTCCCCTCCTCCTTCCTGTCTGCACGGAGAGCATGTCAGTTTACAGCCGGTTCAACTTTTCTGCCTTGTCAATCCCTCAGATTGCAAGGAAAGCACTTCTCCTCCCAGCCAGGGGAGAGTGGGTTAGAGGTGAGGGGGTATCAGCATTTTAGTGCCAAACTTGAACCTCACCCCAACCCCAACCTTTCAAATTCATGATTAGCGCGAAAATCCTTTGCTGTCATCCACAACTATCTGAATTTCTGAGGTGAGTGCAGGAATATGTGTGAGAGTTAAGTCCCCCACCTCCGTAATTTGTCCGTTGCCAGCCAGTTGTCTCATTATCTCCCTGGACCCTTCTGTTAGAATAGTGCCACGGAGACTTCCAGAATCTCCTCAGCGCATTCTGGAGAGACTTCTCCTCCTGCCCTCTGAGTCCACGAGGTCAGGCTTGGTCTCCGCCCCCTCCACCAGGCTGCAATAATGGAACAATTAACTGGGAGGAAAATTGTCTCTGGGCACAATGGCTCTGACTCCCTCCATTAGAAATAAAGAGAGAGAGAGAGCTGGGGTCCATGATTAGGTCTCTCTGGGTTTTAATTGTCTTGCCGTTATGGCAGCAGGGTGTTTCTGTTAGTCATAATGAGCGAAGGCTCTCACCCACAGAGCTCCAGAAACTGTTCTGTAGTCTCCACACAGCCATGGTGACAGGGCGGTGGGAGTGGGTTGGAGTGTGTGGTGCGTGTGTGTGTGTGTGTCCATGCATGCTTTTGTGTGTGTGTGTGTGTGTGTGTGTGTGTCCATGCATGCTTTTGTGTGTGTGTGTGTGTGTGTGTGTGTGTGTGTGTGTGTGTGTGTGTGTGTGTGTGCGTGTGCGTGTGCGTGTCATGCTTGGGTTGCCGAGAGGGCTGGATGAATGATGGATAGATCGTCTGTCGGTCCACTGTAGCCCGGCTCTTAACTATGTCCAATCACGTGGATATCTTGTCTGCCTGTGAGAGAAAAAAGATGATTGACTCTTACCTCTTGCTTACATTCAAATATCAATGTCCTGTGCCTTTAATATACAGTAGTCCCATTGAGACAAACGACTGTACAGCAGTGTACATATTGGTTTTTATACACCCATTCTCTGGTCCTGGATGCAGACGATGGCGGCGTCCCAAATGGAACCCCGTTCCCTCTATAGTGCACTGCTGTTGACCAGGGCCCGTAGTACTACTTTTGACCATGGTCCATAGATAGTGCACTATCAAGGGAATAGGGTGCCATTTGGAACGCAGCCTATGGTTCATGAGGCCCCGGTTCACTCCCATTTTGATTTATTAGAATTTTCATCACCCAATTGATCCAGGACTTTACTCAAGGGACAAAGATGCAGACTAAATGACTATTGACGCTGAACATTTGAAAAATGCATTTGTCAGATCGCCCAGGCTATGAATGAGGGGCGGGCATATAAAAAAATGATTTGTCCGATCAATGGAGGAGGAAGGGAGAGAAAGAGGGAGGAGTGTAGCAGAGCTGCAGTGGTCCTTAGTAGCAGACTCATTGTCATAAATGGGAGATCTCTCTCGCTCTCTCTCTCCCTCTCCCTCTCCCTCTCCCTCTCCCTCTCCCTCTCCCTCTCATGGCAGCTGCATGGGCCTGTGCTGACTGCTGCTGGCGCATTGCAGTAAACTAGCAGAGGTGGAGGAGAGGGAGGAGTGCGTGTGTAATGGTGTGTGTGTGGATCAGGCAGGAAGCATCAACAAGCATCCTCTAGTTTACTGTCTATCCACTTCACGTTGTGTAGTTTTGTCCGCACGCACAAATGTATTCACAAACATAATGACGCACGCACGTGCATTCACAAACACACACACCCGTTCCATTGACCTTTCATCGTGAGTTTTTTTTCTGTGCAGAACGGGGAAAAAGAATCACTTTGAAATGTAAATGTCACATTCATTAGTTTGGTGATTTAATGAAGTGTGGCATAGGATATGAAGAATAGGATATGAAGAAGGAACTGTTGATTGGAGAACTCTTATTGTCTGACAAAACATTGTCCCCTGACTTCTAACAGTCTCATCAGCCTCTCTCTGATAATGGAATCAAGGACCTTGAAAGACGAAAAGAGCAGCGTCTCAAAATAGGAAGGCTGATTTAGGATCAGTTTTGCCTTTTAGATCACAATGAATAAGATTACATGTACAGGGGGGGACCTGATCCTAGATCAGCACTCCTACTCTGAGACGTTTGATACATACGGCCGCAGGAAATATATTGTTTATGTCTGGTTGCGCCAACATCAATCTAGTCAAAGGGCTCGGCCGTCAACACTTTGAGCCTTATTAGCTCTTTCTGTGTCCCTCCCTTTTCCTGTGTTCCTCCAGACACACTTTAACCCCTTGCTGCCCTCAGGCAGTGTCATGCCTGAATGATGTCTTTATCAAACCTTTATTTGAAGAGTTAAATGCGGAACTCAACCATCCATAGAAAGTGTTCAGCTGTCTGGGAGGTTTTGTAGCTGTATTTGCCGTAGGATTTTACTATCCTCATTTCAAGACCGGCTGATCTTTATGTTGCTGTCGTGATCTATGTGCTACAGTCCACATAGTATATCAGCTGTCTTTACTCTCTGCCTGGTACATCCTCCATCTGTGAATGTACCATGTGTTGATTAAGTATGGGGGGGGGGTATCTCTGCCCTCACTAACCATCATCATCTCTGCCCTCACTAACCATCATCATCACTGCCCTCACTAACCATCATCATCTCTGCCCTCACTAACCATCATCATCTCTGCCCTCACTAACCATCATTATCACTGTCCTCACTAACCATCATCATCTCTGCCCTCACTAACCATCATCATCAATGTCCTCACTAACCATCATCATCACTGCCCTCACTAACCATCATCATCTCTGCCCTCACTAACCATCATCATCTCTGCCCTCACTAACCATCATCATCTCTGCCCTCACTAACCATCATTATCACTGTCCTCACTAACCATCATCATCTCTGCCCTCACTAACCATCATCATCAATGTCCTCACTAACCATCATCATCACTGTCCTCACTAACCATCATCATCTCTGCCCTCACTAACCATCATTATCACTGTCCTCACTAACCATCATCATCTCTGCCCTCACTAACCATCATCATCTCTGCCCTCACTAACCATCATTATCACTGTCCTCACTAACCATCATCATCACTGCCCTCACTAACCATCATTATCACTGTCCTCACTAACCATCATCATCTCTGCCCTCACTAACCATCATTATCACTGTCCTCACTAACCATCATTATCACTGTCCTCACTAACCATCATCATCTCTGCCCTCACTAACCATCATTATCACTGTCCTCACTAACCATCATCATCTCTGCCCTCACTAACCATCATCATCAATGTCCTCACTAACCATCATCATCAATGTCCTCACTAACCATCATCATCACTGCCCTCCAGTATTTATGCTGCAGTAGTTTATGTGTCGGGGGGCTAGAGTCAGTTTGTTATATCTGGAGTACTTCTCCTGTCCTATTCGGTGTCCTGTGTGAATCTAAGTGTGCGTTCTCTAATTCTCTCCTTCTCTCTTTCTCTCTCTCGGAGGACCTGAGCCCTAGGACCATGCCCCAGGACTACCTGACATGATGACTCCTTGCTGTCCCCAGTCCACCTGGCTGTGCTGCTGCTCCAGTTTCAACTGTTCTGCCTTGTTATTATTCGACCATGCTGGTCATTTATGAACATTTGAACATCTTGGCCATGTTCTGTTATAATCTCCACCCGGCACAGCCAGAAGAGGACTGGCCATCCCACATATGCTCTCTCTAATTCTCTCTTTCTTTCTCTCTCTCGGAGGACCTGAGCCCTAGGACCATGCCCCAGGAATACCTGACATGATGACTCCTTGCTGTCCCCAGTCCACCTGACTGTGCTGCTGCTCCAGTTTCAACTATTCTGCCTTAGTATTATTCGACCATGCTGGTCATTTATGAACATTTGAACATCTTGACCATGTTTTGTTATAATCTCCACCCGGCACAGCCAGAAGAGGACTGGCCACCCCACATAGCCTGGTTCCTCTCTAGGTTTCTTCCTAGGTTTTGGCCTTTCTAGGGAGTTTTTCCTAGCCACCGTGCTTCTACACCTGCATTGCTTGCTGTTTGGGGTTTTAGGCTGGGTTTCTGTACAGCACTTTGAGATATCAGCTGATGTACGAAGGGCTATATAAATACATTTGATTTGATTTGATTTGATCATCTCTGCCCTCACTAACCATCATCATCTCTGCCCTTACTAACCATCATCATCTCTGCCCTCACTAACCATCATCATCTCTGCCCTCACAAACCATCATCATCACTGCCCTCACAAACCATCATCATCACTGCCCTCACTAACCATCATCATCTCTGCCCTCACTAACCATCATCATCTCTGCCCTCACTAACCATCATCATCTCTGCCCTCACTAACCATCATCATCTCTGCCCTCACTAACCATCATCATCTCTGCCCTTACTAACCATCATCATCTCTGCCCTCACTAACCATCATCATCACTGCCCTCACAAACCATCATCATCACTGCCCTCACTAACCATCATCATCTCTGCCCTCACTAACCATCATCATCTCTGCCCTCACTAACCATCATCATCTCTGCCCTCACTAACCATCATCATCTCTGCCCTCACTAACCATCATCATCTCTGCCCTTACTAACCATCATCATCTCTGCCTTCACAAACCATCATCATCACTGCCCTCACAAACCATCATCATCACTGCCCTCACTAACCATCATCATCTCTGCCCTCACTAACCATCATCATCTCTGCCCTCACTAACCATCATCATCTCTGCCCTCACTAACCATCATCATCTCTGCCCTCACTAACCATCATCATCTCTGCCCTCACAAACCATCATCATCACTGTCCTCACTAACCATCATCATCTCTGCCCTCACTAACCATCATAATCTCTGCCCTCACTAACCATCATCATCACTGCCCTCACTAACCATCATCATCTCTGCCCTTACTAACCATCATCATCTCTGCCCTCACTAACCATCATCATCTCTGCCCTCACAAACCATCATCATCACTGCCCTCACAAACCATCATCATCACTGCCCTCACTAACCATCATCATCTCTGCCCTCACTAACCATCATCATTGCTGCCCTCACTAACCATCATCATCACTGCCCTCACTAACCATCATCATCGCTGCCCTCACTAACCATCATCATCGCTGCCCTCACTAACCATCATCATCACTGCCCTCACTAATCATCATTATCTCTGCCCTCACTAACCATCATCATCTCTGCCCTCACAAACCATCATCATCACTGTCCTCACTAACCATCATCATCTCTGCCCTCACTAACCATCATCATCTCTGCCCTCACTAACCATCATCATCACTGTCCTCACTAACCATCATCATCTCTGCCCTCACTAACCATCATCATCTCTGCCCTCACTAACCATCATCATCTCTGCCCTCACTAACCATCATTATCACTGTCCTCACTAACCATCATCATCTCTGCCCTCACTAACCATCATCATCAATGTCCTCACTAACCATCATCATCTCTGCCCTCACTAACCATCATTATCACTGTCCTCACTAACCATCATCATCTCTGCCCTCACTAACCATCATTATCACTGTCCTCACTAACCATCATCATCTCTGCCCTCACTAACCATCATCATCAATGTCCTCACTAACCATCATCATCACTGTCCTCACTAACCATCATTATCACTGTCCTCACTAACCATCATCATCTCTGCCCTCACTAACCATCATCATCTCTGCCCTCACAAACCATCATCATCACTGCCCTCACAAACCATCATCATCACTGCCCTCACTAACCATCATCATCTCTGCCCTCACTAACCATCATCATCTCTGCCCTCACTTACCATCATCATCTCTGCCCTCACTAACCATCATCATCTCTGCCCTCACTAACCATCATCATCTCTGCCCTCACAAACCATCATCATCACTGTCCTCACTAACCATCATCATCTCTGCCCTCACTAACCATCATCATCTCTGCCCTCACAAACCATCATCATCACTGCCCTCACTAACCATCATCATCTCTGCCCTCACTAACCATCATCATCTCTGCCCTCACTAACCATCATCATCTCTGCCCTCACTAACCATCATCATCTCTGCCCTCACTAACCATCATCATCTCTGCCCTCACAAACCATCATCATCACTGTCCTCACTAACCATCATCATCTCTGCCCTCACTAACCATCATCATCGCTGCCCTCACTAACCATCATCATCACTGCCCTCACTAACCATCATCATCGCTGCCCTCACTAACCATCATCATCGCTGCCCTCACTAACCATCATCATCTCTGCCCTCACTAACCATCATCATCACTGTCCTCACTAACCATCATCATCACTGCCCTCACTAACCATCATCATCTCTGCCCTCACTAACCATCATTATCACTGTCCTCACTAACCATCATCATCTCTGCCCTCACTAACCATCATCATCAATGTCCTCACTAACCATCATCATCAATGTCCTCACTAACCATCATCATCACTGCCCTCCAGTATTTATGCTGCAGTAGTTTATGTGTCGGGGGGCTAGAGTCAGTTTGTTATATCTGGAGTACTTCTCCTGTCCTATTCGGTGTCCTGTGTGAATCTAAGTGTGCGTTCTCTAATTCTCTCCTTCTCTCTTTCTCTCTCTCGGAGGACCTGAGCCCTAGGACCATGCCCCAGGACTACCTGACATGATGACTCCTTGCTGTCCCCAGTCCACCTGGCTGTGCTGCTGCTCCAGTTTCAACTGTTCTGCCTTGTTATTATTCGACCATGCTGGTCATTTATGAACATTTGAACATCTTGGCCATGTTCTGTTATAATCTCCACCCGGCACAGCCAGAAGAGGACTGGCCATCCCACATATGCTCTCTCTAATTCTCTCTTTCTTTCTCTCTCTCGGAGGACCTGAGCCCTAGGACCATGCCCCAGGAATACCTGACATGATGACTCCTTGCTGTCCCCAGTCCACCTGACTGTGCTGCTGCTCCAGTTTCAACTATTCTGCCTTAGTATTATTCGACCATGCTGGTCATTTATGAACATTTGAACATCTTGACCATGTTTTGTTATAATCTCCACCCGGCACAGCCAGAAGAGGACTGGCCACCCCACATAGCCTGGTTCCTCTCTAGGTTTCTTCCTAGGTTTTGGCCTTTCTAGGGAGTTTTTCCTAGCCACCGTGCTTCTACACCTGCATTGCTTGCTGTTTGGGGTTTTAGGCTGGGTTTCTGTACAGCACTTTGAGATATCAGCTGATGTACGAAGGGCTATATAAATAAATTTGATTTGATTTGATTTGATCATCTCTGCCCTCACTAACCATCATCATCTCTGCCCTTACTAACCATCATCATCTCTGCCCTCACTAACCATCATCATCTCTGCCCTCACAAACCATCATCATCACTGCCCTCACAAACCATCATCATCACTGCCCTCACTAACCATCATCATCTCTGCCCTCACTAACCATCATCATCTCTGCCCTCACTAACCATCATCATCTCTGCCCTCACTAACCATCATCATCTCTGCCCTCACTAACCATCATCATCTCTGCCCTTACTAACCATCATCATCTCTGCCCTCACTAACCATCATCATCACTGCCCTCACAAACCATCATCATCACTGCCCTCACTAACCATCATCATCTCTGCCCTCACTAACCATCATCATCTCTGCCCTCACTAACCATCATCATCTCTGCCCTCACTAACCATCATCATCTCTGCCCTCACTAACCATCATCATCTCTGCCCTTACTAACCATCATCATCTCTGCCTTCACAAACCATCATCATCACTGCCCTCACAAACCATCATCATCACTGCCCTCACTAACCATCATCATCTCTGCCCTCACTAACCATCATCATCTCTGCCCTCACTAACCATCATCATCTCTGCCCTCACTAACCATCATCATCTCTGCCCTCACTAACCATCATCATCTCTGCCCTCACAAACCATCATCATCACTGTCCTCACTAACCATCATCATCTCTGCCCTCACTAACCATCATAATCTCTGCCCTCACTAACCATCATCATCACTGCCCTCACTAACCATCATCATCTCTGCCCTTACTAACCATCATCATCTCTGCCCTCACTAACCATCATCATCTCTGCCCTCACAAACCATCATCATCGCTGCCCTCACAAACCATCATCATCACTGCCCTCACTAACCATCATCATCTCTGCCCTCACTAACCATCATCATTGCTGCCCTCACTAACCATCATCATCACTGCCCTCACTAACCATCATCATCGCTGCCCTCACTAACCATCATCATCGCTGCCCTCACTAACCATCATCATCACTGCCCTCACTAATCATCATTATCTCTGCCCTCACTAACCATCATCATCTCTGCCCTCACAAACCATCATCATCACTGTCCTCACTAACCATCATCATCTCTGCCCTCACTAACCATCATCATCTCTGCCCTCACTAACCATCATCATCACTGTCCTCACTAACCATCATCATCTCTGCCCTCACTAACCATCATCATCTCTGCCCTCACTAACCATCATCATCTCTGCCCTCACTAACCATCATTATCACTGTCCTCACTAACCATCATCATCTCTGCCCTCACTAACCATCATCATCAATGTCCTCACTAACCATCATCATCTCTGCCCTCACTAACCATCATTATCACTGTCCTCACTAACCATCATCATCTCTGCCCTCACTAACCATCATTATCACTGTCCTCACTAACCATCATCATCTCTGCCCTCACTAACCATCATCATCAATGTCCTCACTAACCATCATCATCACTGTCCTCACTAACCATCATTATCACTGTCCTCACTAACCATCATCATCTCTGCCCTCACTAACCATCATCATCTCTGCCCTCACAAACCATCATCATCACTGCCCTCACAAACCATCATCATCACTGCCCTCACTAACCATCATCATCTCTGCCCTCACTAACCATCATCATCTCTGCCCTCACTTACCATCATCATCTCTGCCCTCACTAACCATCATCATCTCTGCCCTCACTAACCATCATCATCTCTGCCCTCACAAACCATCATCATCACTGTCCTCACTAACCATCATCATCTCTGCCCTCACTAACCATCATCATCTCTGCCCTCACAAACCATCATCATCACTGCCCTCACTAACCATCATCATCTCTGCCCTCACTAACCATCATCATCTCTGCCCTCACTAACCATCATCATCTCTGCCCTCACTAACCATCATCATCTCTGCCCTCACTAACCATCATCATCTCTGCCCTCACAAACCATCATCATCACTGTCCTCACTAACCATCATCATCTCTGCCCTCACTAACCATCATCATCGCTGCCCTCACTAACCATCATCATCACTGCCCTCACTAACCATCATCATCGCTGCCCTCACTAACCATCATCATCGCTGCCCTCACTAACCATCATCATCTCTGCCCTCACTAACCATCATCATCACTGTCCTCACTAACCATCATCATCACTGCCCTCACTAACCATCATCATCTCTGCCCTCACTAACCATCATCATCGCTGCCCTCACTAACCATCATCATCGCTGCCCTCACTAACCATCATCATCTCTGCCCTCACTAACCATCATTATCGCTGCCCTCACTAACCATCATCATCTCTGCCCTCACTAACCATCATTATCGCTGCCCTCACTAACCATCATCATCTCTGCCCTCACTAACCATCATCATCTCTGCCCTCACTAACCATCATTATCGCTGCCCTCACTAACCATCATCATCTCTGCCCTCACTAACCATCATCATCACTGCCCTCACAAACCATCATTATCGCTGCCCTCACTAACCATCATCATCTCTGCCCTCACTAACCATCATCATCTCTGTCCTCACTAACCATCATCATCTCTGCCCTCACTAACCATCATCATCTCTGTCCTCACTAACCATCATCATCTCTGCCCTCACTAACCATCATCATCTCTGCCCTCACTAACCATCATCATCGATATTGTGATGAAAAAAAACATAGTAGCGGGCCTCTGAGTACTGGGTCAATAGCAGTGTTGTAAAAGTCATCTGGTAACGTATCGTTCCTCTTTTGATCGTTCTTGTCTTCCTTTCCCAATTTGTTTCTTATTAAATCAGTCCGTCTGTCTCTCTCCTTCTTTTTCTATTTTGTGTTGAAGTAAGTGAAGCTTTTCTCTAAGGTTCAGTCTCTGTGACAGTCAGAGACAGACATGCTCTTAATGATACAATCTGTAAAAAATACCATAGATCAGATTCATTTGCTCCATTGTTTCTGTTTTGATGGTATGGACAACTTACAAAGTGTGGCTTTTAATGTCCCCAATTCATAGCAATATCTGTTTGTCTCGGGCAGAGAATAGAACTGAGGTAAGTATTTATAGCATGATGTACTACAGCACCCATAATGCAACAGATGGAAGTGAACATAATGGCAAAGATTTTTGAAACTAAGATAGACCACAGCATGTCGTTTCTGATGGGAACTAAGAGTCATAGTGGGCTGGACAAGCAAGGTAGTGGGCAGAGTCAAGCTAGCAAGATCCTATTGGCACGTTCTAGTATACATTTGCATATTTCCGTTAAGGAACGCCTACTCTGTGAAGTGTACGTGTATAATAACTCAATTCTCCTTTGCACTCCTTCTAAACAACCATTTATAAAAAATACTTTGGCGAAGGGTAAAGTCTACAAAATTTTGTCCACTCTGTTCAGCACAGATTCTAGTTTTGGGAATAGAAAACTGTATTGAGATAAAATGTTTCATTGATGAGAAAATGTGCAGAATGTCCGCCAAAATCCATCTCGTTCCATCTTCTCCCACTGCCTGCCAATGGGCTTCCTCTCACTACCATATTTGGTAGTGAGTGGAAACGCCAAGCGGATGCTTCACATTTATACGTCCAGTGAAATATCTGTCTCATTGTTCTATCTGTGATAATGGTGTCCTGTCCCCAAGTACAGGAAGCAGTGGAGACTGGCGTTGTGGCCCTGCACGAGATGACAGTGACGAGCTGAAAATGGCCAGGAAATGACTAACAAAGGGATCTGATTCTGTCGGGCCATTATCACTACTACGGAGATCACGTGTCTTATGGGACAGAGAGGAGATGGTGTCTAGGATATAAACACAGCAGTCTCTAGTTCTCTGAACTACTCTATGTGGATCACATTGTTTATAGAACTTTGCTGAAAGCTGAAAGCCCCAGCGGATGTTTCATAAAAGTCCATTCAGACAGTTGGGACTTTAAAATGGAAAAAGTCACTCTGTGTTTGTGTGTGTGTGTGTGTGTGTGTGTGTGTGTGGGTGGGTGAGTGGGTGTGTGCTTGTGTGAGTCATTCTGTTTAGTATCCTTTTGGACATTTGATTCAAGGATGTATATAATTCTGCTGCAGTCGGTGAATGAAAAAAGGTATTTCCAGCCAGTGCTCGCTCTCTCTCTCTGCATGGCAATAAAATCTACTTGAGTGCACTTCAAACAGACCTTTAGAGAAACACTTAGAATGTGAGTTTGGCCTTAGGGGGGCTTTATGTATGAATAGGTTGTAGTAGTGATGGGTTTCATGTCAAGAGGACTGTATTGGGTACTAATTAATTAGGGTGGGACAAAGATAAGACTTGCACCTAAGACTTCCTTGTTATCTGAAAAGGTCAAAGTTCAGGGGGTCAAGTTTGGGGCCCGTATTCATGAAGCGTTTCAGAGAAGGAGTCAGTTTTGCCTTTTTAGATCATAATAAATAATGATTATATGGACGGGGAATATGATCCTAGATCAGCACCCTGACCTCCTGACCCTTCCCTAGAGGTAAAAAAAGGGGGTGTCTTGATCGTGTTAACTGGCGCATATCCATAATGAATAGTGCCGTGAACATCATTGAGGCAATGAAAAACCCCACAGAAACGATCTGTTTTGTGGTGAGATCAGCAGAAATGAAGCGTTATGGTGTTTATTACAGGCCTTCCCCCTGTGTGGAGAACGCAATGCGGCCTGCATCCTAATGTCCTAATCTCCTCTTCATTAAAGCTTAACGCGGCAGTTAGCGGGAGCCTCCGATAGAATCACATGCCCCCACAGCAGCGGCACACCCAGCCTGCGCTTGACTGATAAAGTTACAGGCACGACGGAAGACGGCTAAAATACAGCTCCCAGGCCGCCTCCTCGCCCAGTTAAAAACCCCAATGAGTGGCGGTAGCCACGGCGGCGATAGAGAATCTCATTAAGAATAATTAAACACTGTTGTTTTAAAAGATTAGCGCCAGAGAGGGAAGAAACGTTGTCGTCATCCACTGCTCCATATTTCAGGGCGGACGCTGCTGACGTTCTCCTCCATATCTTGAAGTGCCATGTCTTCCCCCCTCCTGGTGATCCACGGCAGGAGATACCATCTGGGATAGTCTACGGTGGTGTGTGTGTGTTTGTTTGTTCGTATTCTAAACATCCAAGCAGCCAATGTTAACTGGCACAGAGGGACTCAACAGAGTGGGTGTCAGTGGAAGAAGATACTTTAATGAAGCTAGATTACACATCACACCCTATTGCCTGTAAGTAGTAGTAGTAGTAGTAGTAGTAGTAGTAGTGGTAATAGTAGTATTCGTAGTAGTAGTAGCAGTAGTAGTGTTACTAGCAGTAGTAGTAGTAGTGGTGGTAGTAGTAGCAGTAGTAGCAGTAGTAGTAGTACTACTACTAATAGTAATAGTAGTAGTAATAGTACTACTAGTAGTAGCAGTAGTACTAGTAGTAATGGTAGTGGTAGTAGTACTAGTAGTAGTATTAGTAGTAGTACTACTAATAGTAGTAATAATAGTAGTACTACTACCAGTAGTAGCAGTAGTGCTAGTAGTAATGGTAGTGGTAGTAGTAGCAGTAGCATTGGTAGTAGTAGTAAGAGCAGTATTACTGATAGCAGTACTATACTGGTAACAGGTGTTGCATATTAAATGCCTAATTTATATTCAATTGGAATGCCAAGCTGGATTAGTCCCATCAGTCAATGGCAAAGACATATAATTACTAGAAGGGACAAAGTCCCTCAGACCACGACCATTTGAATGAGAATGTACATTCTAGTAATTGTATTTCTATTTGTAGTTTTCCTCTCAGATAGAGGCTCAGTACAGGTAAGAAACACATCAACCAATTTAGAGATGTTGTTACAATCAGTCAACACCGGCTTTAACACAGAGAAGAAATAGGAGGGGCAGGGGATGAACGAGAGAGAGAGTGGGAAAGAGTTCATGGAAGAGAGATATTGTCAGAGTGAATGGAGAGATGCATGCTCGTCAACCGATCGCTGCCTGCACCTGCCTGCCCGTCCAGCATCACTACTCTGGACGGTTCTGACCTAGAATATGTGGACAACTACAAATACCTAGGTGTCTGGATAGACTGTAAACGTTCCAAAATTAAATCTAGAATCCAGAACCTATTTTTTAAATATAGAACCTATTTTGCAAAAAAGCATCCTTCACTCATGCTGCCAAACATACCCTCGAAAAACTGACCATCCTACCGATCCTCGACTTTAGCGATGTCATTTACAAAATAGCCTCCAACACTCTACTCAACAAATTGGATGCAGTCTATCACAGTGACATCCGTTTTGTCACCAAAGCCCCATATACCACTGCAACCTGTACGCTCTAGTTGGCTGGTCCTCACTTCATACTCGTCGCCAAACCCACTGGCTCCAGGTCATCTACAAGTCTTTGCTAGGTAAGCCCCACCTTATCTCAGCTCACTGGTCACCATAGCAGCACCCACTAGTAGCACGCGCTCCAGCAGGTATATCTCACTGGTCACCCCCAAAGCCAATTCCTCCATTGGCCGCCTTTCCTTCCAGTTCTCTGCTGCCAATGACTGGAGCGAACTGCAAAAATCTCTGAAGCTGGAGACTCTTATCTCCCTCACTAGCTTTAAGCACCAGCTGTCAGAGCAGCTCACTGATTACTGCACCTGTACATAGCCAATCTGTAAATAGCCCATCTGTAAATAGCCCATCCAACTACCTCATCCCCATACTCTATTTATTTATTTATCTTGCTCCTTTGCACCCCAGTATCTCTACTTGCACATTCATCTTCTGCACATCTACCATTCCAGTGTTTAATTGCTATATTGTAATTACTTTGCCACCATGGCCTATTTATTGCCTTACCTCCCTTATCTTACTTCATTTGCACACAATGTACATAGACCTTTTTTTACTGTATGATTGACTGTTTGTTTGTTTATTCCATGTGTAACTCTGTATTGTTGTATGTGTCGAACTGCTTTGCTTCATCTTGGCCAGGTCGCAGTTGTAAATGAGAACTTGTTCTCAACTAGCCTACCTGGTTAAATAAAGGTGAAATTAAAAAATTAAAAAAGAGAGATATCTCCTGAGAGGGAGAGGAATAGGGAGAGAAAGAGAGAGAGAGAGAGAGAGACCTCATCATGATTCTTACAATGAGACAGAGGAAGCATCGCATCATAATTCAGAGCTGGGTCTCTCTCCATTCTGCCAGAAAGTGCATTATGCACAAACCAGTTTCCTGGAAAACAAGGATCTTGTGATAGCCTGGAGGCCTCAGGGTTGCCTTGCCTCGCCGCTGCAGCTGTAGAAAAGCACCTTCGGGCACTTGACAGCCGCCCGCCCTATCCCATCCTATCCCGCCCTATCCCATCCTATCCCATCCTATCCCATCCTATCCCGCCCTATCCCATCCTATCCCGTCCTATCCCGTCCTATCCCGTCCTATCCCGTCCTATTCCGTCCTATCCCATCCTATCCCGTCCTATCCCACCCTATCCTGTCCTATCCCGTCCTATCCCGTCCTATCCCGTCCTATCCCATCCTATCCCGTCCTATCCCGTCCTATCCCATCCTATCCCGTCCTATCCCGTCCTATCCCATCCTATCCCGTTCTATCCCGTCCTATCCCGTCATATCCCGTCCTATCCCGTCCTATCCTGTCCTATCCCGTCCTATCCCATCCTATCCCGTCCTATCCCATCCTATCCCGTCCTATCCCGTCCTATCCCATCCTATCCCGTCCTATCCCGTCCTATCCTGTCCTATCCCGTCCTATCCCGTCCTATCCCATCCTATCCCGTCCTATCCCGTCCTATCCCGTCCTATCCCGTCCTATCCCGTCCTATCCCGTCCTATCCCGTCCTATCCCGTCCTATCCCATCCTATCCCGTCCTATCCCGTCCTATCCCGTCCTATCCCGTCCTATCCCATCCTATCCCGTCCTATCCCGTCCTATCCCATCCTATCCCGTCCTATCCCGTCCTATCCCATCCTATCCCATCCTATCCCGTCCTATCCCGTCCTATCCCATCCTATCCCATCCTATCCCGTCCTATCCCGTCCTATCCCGTCCTATCCCGTCCTATCCCGTCCTATCCCGTCCTATCCCGTCCTATCCCGTCTTATCCCGTCCTATCCCGTCCTATCCCGTCCTATCCCGTCCTATCCCGTCCTATCCCGTCCTATTCCGTCCTATCCCGTCCTATCCCGTCCTATCCCGTCCTATCCCGTCCTATCCCGTCCTATCCCGTCCTATCCCGTCCTATCCCATCCTATCCCGTCCTATCCCGTCCTATCCCATCCTATCCCATCCTATCCCGTCCTATCCCGTCCTATCCCATCCTATCCCGTCCTATCCCGTCCTATCCCATCCTATCCCGTCCTATCCCGTCCTATCCCATCCTATCCCGTCCTATCCCGTCCTATCCCGTCCTATCCCATCCTATCCCGTCCTATCCCGTCCTATCCCGTCCTATCCCATCCTATCCCGTCCTATCCCGTCCTATCCCGTCCTATCCCATCCTATCCCGTCCTATCCCGTCCTATCCCGTCCTATCCCATCCTATCCCGTCCTATCCCGTCCTATCCCGTCCTATCCCGTTCTATCCCATCGGAATGAGGGAGTTGTTTTTTCCTTCTCTTTTCTGCTCTTGTTGTTTTTGTTCTCTGTTGTTCTCTCTAAAGAGGTTGATCACATCCTCACAGATAAGTCTCACTGACAAGTCTCACAGATAAGTCTCACCGACAAGTCTCACAGATAAGTCTCACAGATAATGAAACAAAGATATACCATTTCTCTCTCTCTCTCTGGATTCGATCGTAGCCTGTAATTACAATCAAATGCCTTATTCGAGGCTCGGAAAATCTACTTTCGCTTGCTTTTATCCTGCGAAACAATCATTATGATTTGCTAATATTGTAGTAAAAATTCTGCCTTTTCATTCGCTGGTTTTGCTCTGTACTCATCACCAACTACCAGAATTGCAAAACAAGCATTTATGTGACTCTTTAAGTTTTCCTGAATACTAAAGTACTCAACGCTTCTCAGTTTGAATTGGAGGTCACGTGGGCAGTGTGACTCAAGGACACACAGAGGAATCAAAGTTATTTTCCCCGCATTCAATCACCATTTATTCAACGCACATCACCACTGAAAAAATAAGCATTTCCGACAAGCGACCTTCAATAAATTCAATTCCGTCAGGTGAGGAATTTACATCAACTGCTTTAAGAAGTTTTTAATTCACCATATCAAGTCTAATTAGAAAAATAACCTTTACCATAACACCAGCTCTGCCATGGAACGACAGTAACTTTATCATCAACAGCGTAGGATCCTGTATGGAGTCATGCACACTTTTGAGATTGATTAATGCGATCAGAGCCATACTGTAGGCATAAATGAGGTTGAGATTGACACTTCAGTTTGTTAGCACTGCATTCAAGACTGTAAATGAAGTGGTATAATTAAGATCTCTCTCTCTCTCTCTCTCTCTCTCTCTCTCTCTCTCTCTCTCTCTCTCTCTCTCTCTCTCTCTCTCTCTCTCTCTCTCTCTCTCTCTCTCTCTCTCTCTCTCTCTCTCTCTCTCTCTCTCTCTCTCTCTCTCTCTCTCTCTCTCTCTCTCTCTCTCTCTCTCTCTCTCTCTCTCTCTCTCTCTCTCTCTCTCTCTCTCTCTCTCTCTCTCTCTCTCTCTGAAGTGATTGCCTCCCAGTAAATTGGGATGTCTAATCACATACATGTAATTGTGTCGTTTTCATATTGACATGGCATCTGATTGGTCCCTGCGATTAAGCTATCCCATTAATTGAGTCTGTCTTAACACTAGACACATAGAGAGCGAGAGAGAGAAAGACAAGGACACAATGAATGGAGAATAGTTATATTAGTCACAGGAAGGCCATATACCTTACTGCATCTCTGTTTGAATGTTGAGGGGATCTGAAATGAGGACATTCAAAAGACATTGGAAGATCATCTTCTGAATCATCATCAAGTATTGGTACCCAGAGCATCATGTTGGGGGTAAAGATATGTCTCCACTGAGTATTGGTACCCAGAGCATCATGTTGGAGGGTAAAGATATGTCTCCACTGAGTATTGGTGCCCAGAGCATCATGTGGAGGGTAAAGATATGTATCCACTGAGTATTGGTACCCAGAGCATCATGTTGGGGGTAAAGATATGTCTCCACTGAGTATTGGTGCCCAGAGCATCATGTGGAGGGTAAAGATATGTCTCCACTGAGTATTGGTACCCAGAGCATCATGTTGGAGGGTAAAGATATGTCTCCACTGAGTATTGGTACACAGAGCATCATGTGGAGGGTAAAGATATGTCTCCACTGAGTATTGGTGCCCAGAGCATCATGTGGAGGGTAAAGATATGTCTCCACTGAGTATTGGTACCCAGAGCATCATGTTGGGGTAAAGATATGTCTCCACTGAGTATTGGTGCCCAGAGCATCATGTGGAGGGTAAAGATATGTCTCCACTGAGTATTGGTACCCAGAGCATCATGTGGAGGGTAAAGATATGTCTCCACTGAGTATTGGTGCCCAGAGCATCATGTTGGGGTAAAGATATGTCTCCACTGAGTATTGGTGCCCAGAGCATCATGTGGAGGGTAAAGATATGTCTCCACTGAGTATTGGTGCCCAGAGCATCATGTTGGGGGTAAAGATATGTCTCCACTGAGTATTGGTACCCAGAGCATCATGTGGAGGGTAAAGATATGTCTCCACTGAGTATTTCCCTGGGTCAAATACTTATGTCAAATTTTGTCAACTACTTGAGGTTCGTGGTACAGTGGACCCAATGCCATAGTCCCAAAAGGGCAAATCTTAAACTACATGAAAGCATTTGAGGTTATGTGTTTGACCCAGATGTGGTCAGAAACATGTGTCAAGGTGAAGGGCTGAGTTGTGTCTTCAACAGTGGAGATGAAGGAGCCCGTAACCGAATGATGACACCTGGAGCAGTGAGGGTGTTCCTAAAGTTGATTTCACTTGTATTTGTTGAGTTGCATCACATCACTCCGATCGCAGGGATTCCACGTTTGCCTCCTGGGTTGGAAACCAATACAAAGTTATTAATCCCGCACAAAAAAACTCCTTACCTTTTTAAGGGATAGTTCAACTAAATGAAATGTATATATTTGTTTCCTTAACTTGAAAGCAGTCTATGGATTAAGGCAAGACTGCAATCCACACTTTGATTTCGTTAAACTAGACATTGCCACTAAAAGCTAATATCACATAAACATTTCACTGAACTGTCCCTTTAAAACCTCAACTTTATCCAAGTTCCTCAGCTCATCTCACTCTGTTTAGTTTCTCTGTGATGTGATGAATCCCCGGTGGTCTCTGTTTAGATTTATGGCCCTCCACCTCGCCCCAGTTATGAACTCAGGATGAGCGACACAATCTAATATTCCCCCTAAACGATGAATAATACCAGACAAGCGAGCCGAGAGGTATCAAAACAGAGGAATGTTAAGCGCCAAAACTCAATTTTGACCCACGGGGGAAAATGCAATTTTAATGGGGGTAGGAAGCCATCAGATTTGCCAGCCGTGGTGGATATGAGATATTTGGCAGCGGTGGTGGCGGCTGTATCAATTCCTTTAGTTGGGGGTGGGTGTTGGGAGACAAACGGGAGGCGGCTGCAGGCAATCGAGCCAGGCGATTAGGGCCCTTAAGTGGTCCTCCCTGGTGTCACACCTTGTCCATCAGCCTCTATTAGGAGGGGAACAGGTCTTTATATTAGGCGGGCTCCTGTCCCCTTCTCCCCCCGCCTCGGTCCCCTCCCTAATCCCCCACCCAGGGGGGTAACAGCAGAATACTGGAATAGCTCATCCTGGAATAGCCCACTGTTCCAATGCTAATGCTAACTTGATGGATCAACAACCCTCACACCCCCAACCTCCCTTATCACACCACTACCCCAAACCACTTCTCCTCACTCCCTTCCTCCCTTCCAGGGTATCTGGATGTCTCTGATAGAGAGATACAGCCCAGCAGACGTTCAGCAGACGTTCAGCAGACGTTCAGCAGACGTTCAGCAGACGTTCAGCAGACAAGCAAAGTCAAATAGTTAAATGAATGACAAAGGCCATGTCTAGACTTGACAGTTCATGCAGCTTTAGTATTCTGATCATGGAAAACCATCATGCATCTACACCTACATTTAAATGTGTCTACCGTGTCCACAGTGTGTCCAGATGCATTATACAAATGCCAGTATATGCATTGGTGAACAGCCTAATGGTGAAATAGGCAGAATATGATAATAGCACAACAACAACTGATGGCAGTAGCTAACTAACTGTAGCTAACTAGCCAGCTAAAGTCTGTAGCTAGCCAGCAAGCTAGCATGCCTCGCTAAAGGGATTGCAAACTGGTTAGCATAACTCTAGCCAAACAAAAAGTTGTTTTTCTAAATACTGTGTTAGCTAGCTGGCTAGCATTGAGTCCAACAAAGACGTTCCTCAAACAGTAGGAGCGTATTTCCTTCGAGGTTATAATGAAAAGGTGCCTCTCGGTCCCAAAACACACGTTTTCTGGAGACTTGCGGGATGAATGGTGATGACATCGTCCACTGTATGTGTTTTCGGTGGCCTGATGGCATCCAGCCTGAGGAGAAAACCCGTACACAATGCATCCCTGACCACCTCCTGAAGTGGTCAGACAGATCAGAACACAATCACACCACAAAGCAAATAAAATAAAATAAATGTGTGATATTCTGATAGCAGAAGTCACATGTAAGTGTCAGGTGTAGACACGACCAAAGACTCTGTCCTTATGTCTTTGTAAGTGGGCCTTGATTCAAATGGAATTGTAAGTAAGTGGATCTAAATGTCATACAATTACAGTTACCTCTCCCTCTCTTCTCCCCTCTGTGAATACGACTAAACCTGATAAAGAAAGAGGGAAGGGAGCGTGTAGGGTAGTGCACACGTCACAATCCTAGTGCTCAGAGTGTCACAATTGTACCAAATGAGAGACGAGCATTAAAATGCACGTCACCTCCTCCTCCTCGCCCAGAGTGAGAGATGAGATACCAATCACACTCTTGACAAAACAATCATCTCTTCTTCCATTCCCGACCACGGCTGACACTCACAAGTCAAGGCTCTAGCACCCCACTGTTTCATTCTGTCTCCATCTCCCTCCCTTCTCTTTCTCCTCTTCCCCACCTGGCCATCACGGTAATTAGTGTTTCCACCATTTCCCTGTGACACGGAGGTAAGACTGATGTCCGCTCGCTACTGCTCTGTGGCAGAAAGAGAGGGAGGGAGAGGGAATGAGAGAGAGAGAGAGAGAGAGAGAGAGAGAGAGAGAGAGAGAGAGAAAGAGAGAGAGAGAGAGAGAGAGAAAAAGGAAAGAGAGAGAGAGAGAGAGAGAGAGAGAGAGAGAGAGAGAGAGAGAGAGAAGCAATAGGTCGACTCCCTGAGCGATCGATGCTCAATCACCTGAGAACTCTTTCCCCCTGTTTTTTTGCCAATTCAACACATGATTAAAGCCGGTGGGCAATTACGATTCACCTCAGAGGAAGAACAGGCCCTCAAAGAAATGTAAGAATCAATCCATTATGAGCTTCTCTCTCTCTCTCTCTCTCTCTCTCTCTCTCTCTCTCTCTCTCTCTTTCCACCCCCTCCCCAAAGCAGCATTTTCTCCCTCCAGCTCCCTCCCAAATGACACATCCTGTGTGACTGCCACATTGGTTTGACCACAATGGCAGAAGTTGTTTTTCAGAACATTATCACCTGTTAATTTGACCAGAAGCTGTATCGATTCTTTGATTTGACATTTGTTTCACAGTCAAGGAAAATCTCAGGCAAGATGACAAGCGAAACGATGAGAGAATACAATGGCACAGGGAGAGTGTTCCAATGGATTTTACCATCTGGCTGTTCCATCTGGCTGTTCCATCAGTAGGCTGTTCCAATTTAATCATTATTAGGCTATTTCAATGGCTTCATCATTAGGTTGTTCCAAAGGTGTCATCATTAGGCTGTTCCAATGGCTTCATCATTAGGCTGTTCCAATGGTGTCATCATTAGGTTGTTCCAATGGTGTCATCATTAGGCTGTTTCAATGGCTTCATCATTAGGCTGTTCCAATGGTGTCATCATTAGGCTGTTCCAATGGTGTCATCATTAGGTTGTTCCAATGGTGTCATCATTAGGCTGTTCCAATGGTGTCATCATTAGGCTGTTCCAATGGCGTCATCATTAGGTTGTTCCAATGGTGTCATCATTAGGCTGTTTCAATGGTGTCATCATTAGGCTGTTCCAATGGTGTCATCATTAGCCTGTTCCAATGGTTCATCATTAGGCTGTTCCAATGGTGTCATCATTAGGCGGTTCCAATGGTGTCATCATTAGGCTGTTCCAATGGTGTCATCATTAGGCTGTTACAATGGTGTCATCATTAGGCTGTTCCAATGGTGTCATCATTAGGCTGTTCCAATGGCTTCATCATTAGGCTGTTCCAATGGCGTCATCATTAGGTTGTTCCAATGGTGTCATCATTAGGCTGTTCCAATGGTGTCATCATTAGGCTGTTCCAATGGTTCATCATTAGGCTGTTCCAATGGTGTCATCATTAGGTTGTTCCAATGGTGTCATCATTAGGCTGTTCCAATGGTTCATCATTAGGTTGTTCCAATGGTGTCATCATTAGGCTGTTCCAATGGCTTCATCATTAGGCTGCTCCAATGGTGTCATCATTAGCCTGTTCCAATGGTTCATCATTAGGCTGTTCCAATGGTGTCATCATTAGGTTGTTCCAATGGTGTCATCATTAGGCTGTTCCAATGGTGTCATCATTAGGCTGTTCCAATGGTTCATCATTAGGTTGTTCCAATGGTTCATCATTAGGTTGTTCCAATGGCTTCATAATTAGGCTGTTCCAATGGTTCATCATTAGGTTGTTCCAATGGTGTCATCATTAGGCTGTTCCAATGGTGTCATCATTAGGCTGTTCCAATGGTGTCATCATTAGGCTGTTCCAATGGTTCATCATTAGGCTGTTCCAATGGTGTCATCATTAGGCTGTTCCAATGGCGTCATGATTAGGTTGTTCTAATGGCTTTCACCAAAAGACTGTTCAAATTACTTTCACCAAAAGACTGTTCAAATTACTTTCACCAACAGGCTGTTCCAATAGCTTCACCAACAGGCTGTTCCAATAACTTCACCAACAGGCTGTTCCAATAGCTTCACCAACAGGCTGTTCCAATAGCTTCACCAACAGGCTGTTCCAATAGCTTCACCAACAGGCTGTTCCAATAACTTCACCAACAGGCTGTTCCAATAACTTCACCAACTGTCACGCCCTGGTCGAAGTATTTTGTGTTTATCTTTATTTATTTGGTCAGGCCAGGGTGTGGCATGGGTTTTTGCATGTGGTGTGTTTATATGGGGATTGTAGCTAGTGGGGTGTTCTAGTTAAGTCTATGGCTGTCTGAAGTGGTTCTCAATCAGAGGCAGGTGTTTATCGTTGTCTCTGATTGGGAACCATATTTAGGCAGCCATATTCTTTGAATTTGTCGTGGGTGATTGTCCTTAGTGTCTTGATGTCCTTATTCTGTGTTAGTTTACACTAGTATAGGCTGTTTCGGTTTTCGTTACGTTTATTGTTTTGTAGTGTTTGTATTTAGATTCGTGTTTCGTTTGTTGAATAAACGTGGATCGCAATCTACACGCTGCATTTTGGTCCGACTCTCCTTCTCACATACAGAAAACCGTGACAGAATCACCCACCACAACTGGACCAAGCGGTGTGTCAACAGGCAGCAGCAGCAGGAGAAGGAACAGAGGCAGGAGCAGCAGCAGCAGTGGGAGATGCGTAATAAGGATTTCTGGACATGGGAGGAAATCCTCGACGGGAGAGGACCCTGGGCTAAACCAGGGGAGTGTAGCCGCCCAAAGGTGCAGCAGGAGAAGAGGCAACAGGAGCAGCCCAAAGAGGAGTACAGTATGGACTATACTTCTTGGGAGGAGATAGACAGGTGGGCGGTCGACCCAGGGAGAGTGCCGGAGCCCGCCTGGGATTCGATGGAGCAGTGCGCGGAAGGTTATCGGAGAATGGAGTTGGCAAAGCAAGCACGGCGGCGCGGACGGAAGCCCGAGAGTCAGCCCCAAAAATTTATTGGGGTGGGGGGCTAACAGGGAGTATGGCTACGCCAGGTAGGAGACCTGGGCAGACTCCCTGTGCTTACCGGGGGGGCTAGAGAGACCGGACAGGCACCGTGTTATGCAGTGGTGCGCACAGTGTCTCCAGTGCGGGTGCATAGCCCGGTGCGGTATATTCCAGCTCCGCATGTCGGCCGGGCTAGATTGAGCGTCGAGCCTAATGCCATGAAGCCGGCTCTACGCATCTGGTCTCCAGTGCGTCTCCTTGGGCCGGCTTACATGGCACCAGCCTTGCGCTCGGTGTCTCCGGTTCGCCTGCATAGCCCTGTGCGGGCTATTCCACCTCGCCGCACTGGCAGGGCGACCGTGAGCATTCAACCAGGTAAGGTTGGGCAGGCTCGGTGCTCAAGAGCTCCAGTGCGCCTGCACGGTCCGGTCTTTCCAGTACCACCTCCACATCCCAGCCCTCCGGTAGCAGCTCCCCGCACCAGGCTTCCTGTGCGTGTCCTCGGCCCAGTACCAGCAGTGCCAGCACCACGCATCAGGCCTACAGTGCGCCTGGCCTGTCCAGCGCTGCCGGAGCTTTCCTCCTCTCCAGCGCTGTCAGAGTCTCCCGCCTGTCTAGCGCTGTTAGAGCCTTCCTCCTCTACAGCGCTGCCGGAGTCTCCCGCCTGTTCAGAACTGCCAGTCTGCAAGGAGCTGCCAGTCTGCAAGGAGCTGCCAGTCTGCAAGGAGCTGCCAGTCTGCATAGAGCTGCCAGAGCTGCCAGTCTGCAGGATGCCGCCAGAGCTGCCAGTCTGCAGGATGCCGCCAGAGCTGCCAGTCTGCAAGGAGCCGCCAGAGCTGCCAGTCTGCAAGGAGCCGCCAGAGCTGCCAGTCTGCAAGGAGCCGCCAGAGCTGCCAGTCTGCAAGGAGCTGCCAGTCTGCATAGAGCTGCCAGTCTGCATAGAGCTGCCAGTCTGCAAGGAGCTGCCAGTCTGCATAGAGCTGCCAGAGCTGCCAGTCTGCAGGATGCCGCCAAAGCTGCCAGTCTGCATGGAGCAGCCAGGGCCGCCAGTCAGCATGGAGCAGCCAGGGCCGCCAGTCAGCATGGAGCAGCCAGAGCCGCCAGTCAGCATGGAGCAGCCAGAGCCGCCAGTCAGCATGGAGCAGCCAGAGCCGCCAGTCAGCATGGAGCAGCCAGAGCCGCCAGTCAGCATGGAGCAGCCAGAGCCGCCAGTCAGCATGGAGCAGCCAGAGCTGCCAGTCAGCATGGAGCAGCCAGAGCTGCCAGTCAGCATGGAGCAGCCAGAGCAGCCAGTCAGCATGGAGCAGCCAGTCAGCATGGAGCAGCCAGTCAGCATGGTGCAGCCAGAGCTGCCAGTCAGCATGGAGCAGCCAGTCAGCATGGTGCAGCCAGAGCTGCCAGTCAGCATGGAGCAGCCAGTCAGCATGGAGCAGCCAGAGCTGCCAGTCAACCAGACTCTTCCAGATCTGCCAGTCTACCAGACTCTTCCAGATCTGCCAGTCTACCAGACTCTTCCAGATCTGCCAGTCAACCAGACTCTTCCAGATCTGCCAGTCAACCAGACTCTTCCAGATCTGCCAGTCTACCAGACTCTTCTGGTAGACTGGCTTCACCAACAGGCTGTTCCGATGGTTCATCAATAGACTGTTCCAATGACTTTCACTACAGGCAGGCAGGAAGGAAGAAACAGTTGTTTCTTTTCAGGCATTCAGTTCTGTGAGTAAATCATTCAGCAATGTGATGCAGCGACGACACAGCTTTTTAAAAGATACCTTACTAGAGTATGTCTAGTAAACTAGCATGTTTTACTTCCCTCTAGTGGAAGAAATGTTCTTACATCATTTTGTCTTTACAAAAATCTATTTTGATACCACAGGAGGCTGGTGAGAGGAGGACAGCTCAACATAATTACTGGTATGGAGTAAATGGAGGGCTCCCGAGAGGTGCAGCGGTCTAAGACGCCGTATCTCAGTGCTAGAGGCAGCACTACAGACCCTGGTTCAATTCCAGGCTGTATCACAACCGGCCGTGATTGGGAGTCCCATAGGACGGCACACAATTGACCCAGCGTCGTCCGGGTTAGGGTTTGGCTGGGGTAGGTCATCATTGTAAATAAGAATTTGTTCTTAACTAACTTGCCTAGTGAAAAAAAAATGGAATGGTATTAAACTCATGAAAACCACGTGTTCAATGTGTACTATTCCATTTATTCCGTTCCAGCAATTACAATGAGCCATCCTCCCCAAATAAGCTACCACCAGCCGCCTGTGGCCTATACAGTAATACACTTTGACTTATCTTGTAGTGTTGATTTAAGTCAGCTCCAGTGGTCCCAGGCATATTCCCTGTTGACTACAGAAGCTGTGTACCTTAACTGAACGGTTCAGGTGTTAAGTTTGATTATCACTCTTCGCTAATGGGCTAAGAGGAGAAAGACGAGGGTAGCTGAGGGGAAGGAGGCGTCTACACTGTCTACACTAGACAGTTTGCAATTATGGCTGTTCAGAACGGAACTAGTGCAGGTCCGAGTCATTTAAGTGAGCCCGGGTTGTGGATCATTAAACCACGTGTATAATGTCCCAAGATTTATTAAGGCATGATGTTTGAGAATGGTGCTATGGGTTGAGAATGGAGAGCGATAAGAACTGGCTGGGGAATTGGAGTTCTTCAGAGAACCAGGCATAACCTAGAGAAGGATATATGATGTGAAATGATCTCCCCATAGACAGGAAATAAAACACACAGGGAGGCAGGCAGGAAGACATGCATGCAGAAAAACAGGCAGACGGGAAGACGGGAAGGCAGGAAAACAGGCAGGCAGGCAGGAAAACAGGCAGGCAGGCAGGAAAACAGGCAGGCAGGCAGGAAAACAGGCAGGCAGGCAGGAAAACAGGCAGGCAGGCAGGAAGACAGGCAGGCAGGCAGGAAAACAGGCAGGCAGAAAAACAGGCAGGCAGGAAGACAGGCAGGCAGGAAGGAAGACAAGCAGGCAGGCAGGAAGGAAGGAAGACAAGCAGGCAGACAGACAGGCAGGCAGGCAGGCAGGCAGGCAGGCACACAACTGCTCTAAGTAAGCACAAGCAAATAACAACAAATATCATAGAAAATTATCTCTGTGTGAAAAATTGAATGTAAACAACCCTGTTTTTTTATTTGTTAATTTATGTTGATGTAGAAACCCAATTTAAAAAGTCACGCTTTTAGTAAAGTGATAAGTTAGAAGTTTGTATACAGCTTTACAAGGAAGGCCACAGCTCATCACAATCCAAACTAGTACGCACTCTTAGAGAAACATCACACAAGTCTGTCTTAGTCAGAATGAGATGTGTATTTTTCCTCCCCTCTCAGAATAGCGTGACTGATGAACTTGATTCGCTCTCAGAGCATTGCATCAAGACAGAACTGATACACGCGAAGACGTTCCGAGAGGGAACGTGGCGAGGGTTCCAATCGCTACTCTCTCCCCTCCCTCAGTCCATCCCATGCCAGTGTAGAATGGAGAATGTTGATTGTGTATTCTGATTATGTATTCTGATTCCCATCTGATTGAGCGGTCATCTGTAAAGAGTGAAATGAACGTGAGGGGAGACTCAAATCTCAGCCCGGAGGCTAGGTTTCTGTACAGCACTTTGAGATATCAGCTGATGTACGAAGGGCTATATAAACAAATTTGATTTGATTTAATTTGATATAGAGGAGATGGCATTGTGTGATGATCCCAGCATGAGATCATATACTGTCCCCAGAAAGCCTCAGAGGGACGGACAGACGGTTCACTATAAATACACACCACCATTACTTCATCATCAGAGATAATCAACGTTGATTGCAACACTACAGACACTTTTTTTGGTTAAATCGTTTTTTTTTTAATGGGGAAGCCTATAGTTAGTGTTATGTTAGTGGTGTTAAAATCAGTGTTATGTTAGTGGTGTTAAAATCAGTGTTATGTTAGTAGTGTTAAAATCAGTGTTGTGTTAGTGGTGTTAAAATCAGTGTTGTGTTAGTAGTGTTAAAATCAGTGTTGTGTTAGTAGTGTTAAAATCAGTGTTGTGTTAGTAGTGTTAAAATCAGTGTTATGTTAGTGGTGTTAAAATCAGTGTTATGTTAGTGGTGTTAAAATCAGTGTTATGTTAGTGGTGTTAAAATCAGTGTTATGTTAGTAGTGTTAAAATCAGTGTTATGTTAGTAGTGTTAAAATCAGTGTTATGTTAGTGGTGTTAAAATCAGTGTTATGTTAGTAGTGTTAAAATCAGTGTTATGTTAGTAGTGTTAAAATCAGTGTTATGTTAGTAGTGTTAAAATCAGTGTTATGTTAGTAGTGTTAAAATCAGTGTTATGTTAGTAGTGTTAAAATCAGTGTTATGTTAGTAGTGTTAAAATCAGTGTTGTATTAGTGGTGTTAAAATCAGTGTTGTGTTAGTAGTGTTAAAATCAGTGTTGTATTAGTGGTGTTAAAATCAGTGTTGTATTAGTAGTGTTAAATTCAGTGTTATGTTAGTTGTGTTAAAATCAGTGTTGTATTAGTGGTGTTAAAATCAGTGTTGTAATAGTAGTGTTGAAATCAGTGTTGTATTAGTGGTGTTAAATTCAGTGTTATGTTAGTTGTGTTAAAATCAGTGTTGTATTAGTGGTGTTAAAATCAGTGTTGTATTAGTAGTGTTAAATTCAGTGTTATGTTAGTTGTGTTAAAATCAGTGTTGTATTAGTGGTGTTAAAATCAGTGTTGTAATAGTAGTGTTGAAATCAGTGTTGTATTAGTGGTGTTAAATTCAGTGTTATGTTAGTTGTGTTAAAATCAGTGTTGTATTAGTGGTGTTGAAATCAGTGTTGTATTAGTTGTGTTAAAATCAGTGTTGTATTAGTGGTGTTGAAATCAGTGTTGTATTAGTAGTGTTGAAATCAGTGTTGTATTAGTTGTGTTAAAATCAGTGTTGTATTAGTGGTGTTGAAATCAGTGTTGTATTAGTAGTGTTAAAATCAGTTTTGTATTAGTTGTGTTAAATTCAGTGTTGTATTAGTAGTGTTGAAATCAGTATTGTACTAGTAGTGTTGAAATCAGTATTGTACTAGTAGTGTTGAAATCAGTATTGTACTAGTAGTGTTGAAATCAGTGAGCTACAAAGACTGGCTAAAGACTCGATTGTGGCCAGATGTATGTGTGTTTCTCATTTCTCATGTGACCAAGACCACCTCCAAAGCTCAAGGTGGACTCAGCACCTAGCATGTTCTAAATAGGACTTGATCCCTTTGGAGCAGGCCTTGATTTACACTGAGATAAAGTATTTACACTGAGATGTAGTATTCACACTGAGATATAGTATTCACACTGAGATAAAGTATTCACACTGAGATAAAGTATTTACACTGAGATAAAGTATTTACACTGAGATAAAGTATTTACACTGAGATAAAGTATTCACACTGAGATAAAGTACTCACACTGAGAGAAAATATTTACGTTGAGATAAAGTATTCACACTGAGATAAAGCATTTATACTGAGATAAAGTATTTACGGTGAGATAAAGCATTTACACCGAGATAAAGTATTCACACTGAGATAAAGTACTCACACTGAGATAAAGTATTCACACTGAGATAAAGTATTCACACTGAGGTAAAGTATTCACACTGAGATAAAGTATTCACACTGAGACAAAGTATTCACACTGAGATAAAGTATTCACACTGAGGTAAAGTATTCACACTGAGATAAAGTATTCACACTGAGATAAAGTATTCACACTGAGATAAAGTATTCACACTGAGATAAAGTATTCACACTGAGATAAAGTATTCACACTTAGATAAAGTATTCACACTGAGATAAAGCATTTACACCGAGATAAAGTATTCACACTGAGATAAAGTACTCACACTGAGATAAAGTATTTACACTGAGACAAAGTATTTACACTGAGAGATTATTTACACTGAGAATAAATCAACAGCTGTGGGCTTTAAATGTGACTTTTGACATCCAGATAGCTCTCTCACAAAGAGAAGTCAGGTGACTTTGTTTAGGTGTACAGCAGTGACAACATGTCAGAGGATAGGTCGAGCTTATTCAGAACATTCCTCAATAGAGGGAGACTTCAGCTGCTATTTCACTTCTTTTTTTAGTTTTACTGAAAAAGACATAACAGCAACCAAGCATTTCCACCTGAGGTTATGCTCTTTTAAATGACTAATGGTTTTCACATGGAATTTCCCAAATGACATGAAAGTAGCTGTGTAGGCTATCTATACCCAATAATGTCCTTAAATGATTATTTTGTTCCCAAACATAATTGCAAATAAATGGGTACGAGAATAAAACATTACATTGGCTTCCTCCCTTAGGGGACCGAGGGCAATGAAATTGATTGATTATCGACGGATAACATCGTAGAGAAAATATAATCCTTACGAAATTAACGACGTTATTGTAGTCGCAGTCAGCAACACATTTACTTTTCATTAGAGTAAAGTACCTTCCATTTTAATGAAATGCCAAGTGTGAAAAGAGAGTGGTTCTTAGCTGTCAGACCCACAGTGGCACTTAATCATATAAACAGCCCAGGACCAATTATGCCCCCAGAGAGGATATAAAGGGTCTTAACTGCCCCTTGATTACACCCCGCCCCCAAACCACCTCGTTACTAACCATAATTACTGACCCCAATGGAAGCCCAAGTCAAAGGACATACTGACGTTTGGATAGATTCATAAAAACTAGATCCTCTGTAAGGCCTGTGATAGATTTCAACCTGATTCACGCTACGAGGCCTACCAGAATCGTACTGTGCTGGTTCGGATATATATTTTTTTCACATTGTTCCTTCTAGAACATATCCAGCTAATGTAGTGGTTGTGTAACATGGCCAGTCTCAGGTTAGGTTGGCTCAGGTCGGTTCGGCTCAGATCAGGTTGGCTCAGGTCAGGTTGGCTCAGGTCGGTTCGGCTCAGGTCAGGTTGGCTCAGGTCAGGTTACCTCAGGTTGGTTTGGCTCAGGTCAGGTTGGCTCAGGTCAGGTTGGCTCAGGTTGGTTACCTCAGGTTGGTTTGGCTCAGGTCAGGTTGGCTCAGGTCAGGTTGGCTCAGGTTGGTTTGGCTCAGGTTAAGTTGGCTCAGATCGGTTCGGCTCAGGTCAGGTTGGCTCAGCTCAGGTTGGCTCAGGTCAGGTTGGCTCAGGTTGGTTTGGCTCAGGTTAAGTTGGCTCAGATCGGTTCGGCTCAGGTCAGGTTACCTCAGGTTGGTTTGGCACAGGTCAGGTTGGCTCAGGTCGGTTCGGCTCAGGTTGGTTCGGCTCAGGTCGGTTCGGCTCAGGTCAGGTTGGCTCAAGTCAGGTTGGCTCAGGTCGGTTCGGCTCAGGTCAGGTTGGCTCAGGTCAGGTTACCTCAGGTTGGTTTGGCTCAGGTCAGGTTGGCTCAGGTCAGGTTGGCTCAGGTTGGTTACCTCAGGTTGGTTTGGCTCAGGTCAGGTTGGCTCAGGTCAGGTTGGCTCAGGTTGGTTTGGCTCAGGTTAAGTTGGCTCAGATCGGTTCGGCTCAGGTCAGGTTGGCTCAGCTCAGGTTGGCTCAGGTCAGGTTGGCTCAGGTTGGTTTGGCTCAGGTTAAGTTGGCTCAGATCGGTTCGGCTCAGGTCAGGTTACCTCAGGTTGGTTTGGCACAGGTCAGGTTGGCTCAGGTCGGTTCGGCTCAGGTTGGTTCGGCTCAGGTCGGTTCGGCTCAGGTCAGGTTGGCTCAAGTCGGTTCGGCTCAGGTCGGTTCGGCTCAGGTCAGGTTGGCTCAGGTCGGTTCTGGTCAGTAGCGTGAAAAGCCCTCAAGGGACAGTAGTGTGAAAAGTCCTCAAGGGACCGTAGAACAGTTTATTAGAAACTGTAGTTTACAGAAGGACAGACGCGAGGACAGGGAGATTTAGCTTCACAATTCATTAAAACTGTTCTTGTGATTAACATTCACACTGATGTTCTGTTCCAATGATTAACATTATTTTCCGTCCATAATTAGTGTGGTGTTGTACAACACTGATGCTAATCGTTTTTGTGCAAATATCTCTGGTTTTCCACTGACTGAAGCCCGGGTCGCATTCACAGTCTTGCATCCAGGCACAATGAAATGATACGCCTCTGAATGTGTTTGCATGAGGAAATCATTACTCAATTACGTCCTTCGACGTGTTCTCCTTGTCCACTCCAGCTGCCTTTTGATAGCACATTGGTGTCTATGAGCAGTCCTGTCACTCTAATGACGGTGAGATGTGTGAGGAAGCCTCCTCTCTCCTTGAGATTTAATTAATTACACGTTAAAGTTCTATACAGAAAGTAACAGAATCAACAGAATCTCTCAAGAGGTATCGAGAAAGTATACCCGGATATTACAATAACTCAAAAAAAATGTTTGCTCAACTGTCTGCTTTCATGAGATCATTATTTGGTTTTCATAATGTGTTCGGGGAGAACACACAGGCACTTAACATGGGGTTGAAACAATGGGCCGCACTGGCTCAGAGGGAGATGTTGAGGCAGGGTTTGCACACTAACTACACACTAATCATAACACACAACCCCCCCCCTGTCTGACTGAGCATATGCACCTTTTTTAGTGCAGCTACATGAACAAGCTAAACATCGGGTTGTTCTCTCTCTATAATTCACAACCATCATTTTCTATCATCTCTGTAGTTATTTATATCTATTAACTCTCTCTCTCCCCCTCCCTCTCACAGCACTTGTTGATATTTTAAACCACTCTCTCTCACTCCTTGTTTCTCCAAACAATAACTTGAAAAACATTCCAAAAAAGTAATAAAAGTCGTTACATTTAAAATAAGACTAAAAAACATCATCCACTAATCCTAAAGAGACAAATTCACATAACACCCAGAGCTAGTTTGCTAGATCGTTTGGTTTCATTGGTTAATTCCAGGAAATATTTTTTGTCGCTACAGAAGTCTGTCAAAGTTTTCCCCCCTTTCGCGTCTGTGCAGTGAGAAGCTTCGACATTGTTACAGGAGCTTCTGAGCTCTCGAAGAGCACTTCACATTCCGCCAATTATGTTTTTCAAGCTTGTCGTCAAGTGCCGGTGGCGGCGGCTTAATTTTCATTACTATCGGCAAGCCCTGGACCCTGCAATTGGGGAGAGACCCCAAATATGTTATTTTAAATGAATTTGAGTGAGCTATCCCACAGTCTTGCACTATCAAGCCATTTCACAGACCATTTCCTAATTGCCATCTTGGGTTTAGTCAACTGTGAGTTTTCCACACAGAGACAAACGCTTTGCATTCAGGGCCCGGCACTACTCCTCGCTCAAACTCTGCCGGCATCAAGAATGGCTGCTCCTCAAACCGTAACAGCTTGAATAAACATGGCTAAGAGGGCCACAATCTAAAAGCTGAGGGACCACTGACACAATTGAGGAAGGAGCGGCGGGCGTAATGAACGGGTTATGGCGCTCGTCTCTGTACAGAACTTTGGTCTTTTTTTAATAAAGGCTCAGGCTGGGATGAAATTGCCATGAATGTTAAACAGACACAGGACGCAGCCATGGACGTATGGTGTCTTCTCTGAGACTGTGTGCCCCCCCCTGGTGTATGGTGTCTTCTCTGAGACTGTGTGCCCCCCCTTGGTGTATGGTGTCTTCTCTGAGACTGTGTGCCCCCCCCTGGTGTATGGTGTCTTCTCTGAGACTGTGTGCCTCCCCCTGGTGTATGGTGTCTTCTCTGAGACTGTGTGCCCCCCCCCCCTGGTGTATGGTGTCTTCTCTGAGACTGTGTGCCCCCCCTGGTGTATGGTGTCTTCTCTGAGACTGTGTGCCCCCCCCCTGGTGTATGGTGTCTTCTCTGAGACTGTGTGCCCCCCCTGGTGTATGGTGTCTTCTCTGAGACTGTGTGCCTCCCCTGGTGTATGGTGTCTTCTCTGAGACTGTGTGCCTCCCCCTGGTGTATGGTGTCTTCTCTGAGACTGTGTGCCCCCCCTGGTGTATGGTGTCTTCTCTGAGACTGTGTGCCCCCCCTGGTGTATGGTGTCTTCTCTGAGACTGTGTGCCTCCCCTGGTGTATGGTGTCTTCTCTGAGACTGTGTGCCCCCCCTGGTGTATGGTGTCTTCTCTGAGACTGTGTGCCCCCCCTGGTGTATGGTGTCTTCTCCGAGACTGTGTGCCCCCCCCTGGTGTATGGTGTCTTCTCTGAGACTGTGTGCCCCCCATGGTGTATGGTGTCTTCTCTGAGACTGTGTGCCCCCCCTGGTGTATGGTGTCTTCTCTGAGACTGTGTGCCCCCCCCTGGTGTATGGTGTCTTCTCTGAGACTGTGTGCCCCCCCTGGTGTATGGTGTCTTCTCTGAGACTGTGTGCCCCCCCCCTGGTGTATGGTGTCTTCTCTGAGACTGTGTGCCCCCCCTGGTGTATGGTGTCTTCTCTGAGACTGTGTGCCCCCCCCTGGTGTATGAACAGCCTCCACTTCATTACTCATCCTGACAATATGTCTAAGGACGTAAAGAAGACATCAGATGGAATTACACTGTTCACTATGGTCTGGTTATCTCTGGCTTACTGATGGTCTGGTTACCTCTGGCTTACTGATGGTCTGGTTATCTCTGGCTTACTGATGGTCTGGTTATCTCTGGCTTACTGATGGTCTGGTTATCTCTGGCTTACTGATGGTCTGTTTATCTCTGGCTTACTGATGGTCTGTTTACCTCTGGCTTACTGATGGTCTGGTTATCTCTGGCTTACTGATGGTCTGGTTACCTCTGGCTTACTGATGGTCTGTTTACCTCTGGCTTACTGATGGTCTGGTTATCTCTGGCTTACTGATGGTCTGGTTATCTCTGGCTTACTGATGATCTGGTTATCTCTGGCTTACTGATGGTCTGGTTATCTCTGGCTTACTGATGGTCTGGTTATCCCTGGCTTAGTGATGGTCTGGTTACCTCTGGCTTACTGATGGTCTGTTTACCTCTGGCTTACTGATGGTCTGGTTATCTCTGGCTTACTGATGGTCTGGTTACCTCTGGCTTACTGATGGTCTGGTTATCTCTGGCTTACTGATGGTCTGGTTACCTCTGGCTTACTGATGGTCTGTTTACCTCTGGCTTACTGATGGTCTGGTTATCTCTGGCTTACTGATGGTCTGGTTACCTCTGGCTTACTGATGGTCTGTTTACCTCTGGCTTACTGATGGTCTGGTTATCTCTGGCTTACTGATGGTCTGGTTATCTCTGGCTTACTGATGGTCTGGTTAACTCTGGCTTACTGATGGTCTGGTTACCTCTGGCTTACTGATGGTCTGGTTATCTCTGGCTTATTGATGGTCTGGTTATCTCTGGCTTACTGATGGTCTGGTTATCTCTGGCTTACTGATGGTCTGTTTACCTCTGGCTTACTGATGGTCTGTTTACCTCTGGCTTACTGATGGTCTGTTTACCTCTGGCCTACTGATGGTCTCTTCATCTCTATCTTACTGATGGTCTGTTTACCTCTGGCTTACTGATGGTCTGTTTACCTCTGGCTTACTGATGGTCTGGTTACCTCTGGCTTACTGATGGTCTCTTCATCTCTATCTTACTGATGGTCTGGTTATCCCTGGCTTAGTGATGGTCTGTTTACCTCTGGCTTATTGATGGTCTGTTTACCTCTGGCTTACTGATGGTCTGGTTATCTCTGGCTTACTGATGGTCTGGTTATCTCTGGCTTACTGATGGTCTGTTTACCTCTGGCTTACTGATGGTCTGTTTACCTCTGGCTTACTGATGGTCTGGTTTTCTCTGGCTTACTGATGGTCTGGTTATCTCTGGCTTACTGATGGTCTGGTTACAACCTGCACACCATTTAGCTCAGTGTGTCTGTGTACAACCTCTACCTCTATCTTACTGATGGTTGAGTGTTTGGCGTATACAAAGAAGACATCAGTCGGGTGTCCTCTATATATCCATCGGTCCAAATGGTGTCGTTGAGAGCCAAGACAGAGACAACATTATGCGATATGGCCTTCAGTAGTCATTGTGTCCAATATAGCTCAAAGCCATGCTCTGCTGCAGAGCAAAGGAGAGAGACTTAGAGGCACTATGTATGTACAGAGAGACAGTATTTCCACTCAGGTGTCTCTCAGAATGCCTGCACAGATCCTATGGGACTGAAAATTAGTTTTGATGAGGCCAAAACAGCAGCGAAAGCATAATCTTTCCAATTTCAAAAACGCAATATTTTTTTTCCCTGCTCCATTTCTGTATAATTTCCATAAAACACATGCATTTCTCCTACAGACCGGCTCAAAGATTGAATTTCGGTGGGAATTTAATTCCATCAATGCTCCCGTGAGTGTTTTGACAACGGCATTCGTAGGGTTGGACTGGTTTCAACATGCCCATAGGCCCTGATCTGATCAGCGCTGCCTGTATACACGCTAATCGCTCCGCTACAACAACAGGGAAACCCTGGGATTTCTGCCCGACGACCGTAATTGTCTCTGCCACTGGGAAGGGCTTACTCTCCCTTTCCCATAAGAGGATTGGTCAGTGTTTTGATAAAGTCTATCACCCTGGTAACCAAAGCATATGCTGAGTGCTCTGCTCAATTATCTCACTTCCTCAGGCTCCTTGGCCTACCGCTCGCTGTCTACCCCGGCCGTCTCCCAAACATTCTTTCACACTCTAAAAATGAATGTTGAGAAATCCCCCCGGTTATCTTTTTTATTCCTGATAACGAGAATGTGTTCTCCAAGACGCACAAACAAGGCACTGGCATGTTGCAGCGCCAAGCCGTCCGAGTTCACATTTGATACTCATTTAATTTGGTTTGGACCAGAGAACATGGCATGTTGCGACACACTATTATTTACCTCTCGCCTTGGAGAGAGAGAGACACAGAGGGAGATTGTGAGAGAGAGAGAGACACACACACACAAAGAGAGATTGTGAGAGAGAGAGAGAGAGACAGAGAGAGAGAGACACACAGAGAGAGAGAGAGAGACACACACACAGAGAGAGATTGTGAGAGAGAGACAGAGAGATTGTGAGTGAGAGAGAGAGAGAGCGAGAGAGAGAGAGAGAGAGAGAGAGAGAGACACAGAGAGAGATTGTGAGAGAGAGACAGAGAGCTTGTGAGAGAGAGACAGAGAGAGACAGAGA
>NC_048585.1:14806099-14898599 GCF_013265735.2 Oncorhynchus mykiss
CTACAGTTATTCCCAAAGGAGGGTATCAACCCCTCAGTGTAAACCCACATTACAATCCACACCATATACCCACCTTACACCCACGTTATTATCTCAAACCCTCTGTCTCTATTGACAGGAGCTGTGGTTTGTGATGGACTACTACACCAACCCATCTGCCAGTCCCACACCCCATTAAAGACAGTCAGACGGACATCATGCCAGACCAGTAGCCTTGAGTGGTATCCTGATGGGCAGCAGGCTCAACGTATTTTTTAACAGGGCTAAGCATCCCTCCCTCCCTCCCTCTTCCTCCATCTGCCTGATGTGGGGTGTGACTGATGTCTACCATTAAGGCCTCCTCGTCAGTCAGGAGTTAATGGTGCGTCACCACCAGGGGCCTGTAGTGTTCTGTTCTGCTGTGGCTCCACTGGCCTGGTGCTAATCTCACACAGTTAAATGTGCACGAGCCCTCCCATTGAGACTTTAATGGTCCTTATATATACCCCCCCCACCACACCTCCCTCCCCATTCCCTCTTTCGACAAACAAGAACCGCACAACTACGTTGTCAAGACAACATAGTGTATTATGGTTTGAAAGGGGGTGAGGGGAGGCTGATTGCGAATGGCAGAGAGATTTGTCAAAACATGTCGCATGTCACGGTCCATCACTGACCTCTGGCTACCACTGTCATCATGGCCTGTGTCTCGATCACAATTCTCCATGTTGCCTTTCCTGTAAAATCCCCCCCTCGGTTGAAATGATGGTCTTTATAATCACCTCCTGGGTTCTACAGTACCCGTGATTACCTGACTGACACGTGCAATCAGTGTCGGTCCTATGTGGAAGATTCCGCTATGTACTTGCAGGAAATTGTAAGTCACAAAATGCATTTCCTGATATGTATATTGAAATTACACCCAGTGTAAGGTTCGTATGTACAGCACACTAGCTCTGGTAAAGATCACCTTCCGCAAAGTCTTTTCTGGGATTCATCCTCAGGAAGAAGGAGATGGTTAAATGTGCTTATCGTCCCACTGGTGGGTTGGATTTGACAACAGCTAATCTGGCCTTAACAACCAATGCTGTTTACAATCAAATAAAGCAACCTTATATTTGGGATATGATGGAGTACGACAGGCGAAGCTCATGAGGCTGTTAGAAGTCATATTCTTCAAGAATCAATTGATAAATCATTAACTGAAATGACAGTAAATATTGCAGATTGCACCGTTAACTAAAATATGATGTTGCGCTAGTCTAGACATGGTTTGACCATCAGCATGTGACTTGAAGATGATAGTATGTCATAACGGACCATCATCCCCTGACAGTTTAAGTCTCTATTGACCCAGTGTGTCTCCAAGATGTCATGGTCAATGCGCTGAATCAACCCCTATATATTGAATACTGCTTGAAAATAAAATGTGTTTTATATGACACCTATTGCTCACACTGCAGTCACTGCCCTCCATGACCCCTGGCCATGTTGCTGTCCAAAGGCATTTCTCTGACTCTTTAGCGATCAATGGAGACCATATGGATATCCGTGGGACAACAGATGTGCGGTTAGCCGGTGTTGTAAACATGCCAATAACTTCAATGATGGAGGCTAAACAGCAGAGGTCGTTTGGAATCATTCGGAATATGTCAATAATTCTCCATTTAAAAGACCGGCCACGGTGCCAATAGTCAATGTGATTCCACAGATCCATTTCAATGCGCATTAATAATCCATGTGCAATCAAGACAATTTAGATGGCAAATAAGTGACTGTGATGCTTTTTCAATGGCCATGACTTTCAACAGGGTTGTTCAGAGCCATACAGTATTCTGAATAAATGGCTCTGGGTTCGCTGAGTTCTGTCTCCACAGAAATAGAATGGCTAAGTGTGTAGCATCAGAAGGTATCAATAATATGTTACAAAACAGTTACAATAGTGGGAACAGCTGAAGCAAATTCCCCACAATCCATTCAGGCGTAAAGGCGACCTCCACTTTCCGACCAGACAACATCGGTATCCAACCAGAATTCTGTTACTACTGGAATTCCCAAAGGAGGGTATCATCATGCCATGTCCATCAGTACCACTCCTCTCCACTCCCTCACCCCACTCTCAGTTAGTAGGGTGTGCACCCGGAGTGGGTGAACATTTCAATTTCAATTCCTTATGTTTAAAAAAAACAACATTTGACCAAGACAAATGATTCTTCATGTTCTAAATCGTTGTGTGGGGTCTATAACATATCATTAACGTTATATTCAGAAAGTTGGATTTCGTAACCTAATCCATCCCATAGTAAGCACTATAACATATCATTAGCGTTATATTCAGGAAGTCGTAACCTAATCCATCCCATAGTAAGCACTATAACATATCATTAACGTTATATTCAGAAAGTCGGATTTCGTAACCTAATCCATCCCATAATAAGCCCTGAGCTCTGTTGACATAGCAGTGGTACGTTTCTCCTAACAACGTTTGAGGATTTTACGTGGTCGTCGTCTTCAAAATTGTTTCTGCGGGTCGCAAAAAGCTAAATAATCATGACACGAGCTGAATTAAATGTAAAAGGCTTTGAATATAAAAAGTTTGTTATACGCTCAGTGCTCAGTTGACATTTCACAGAGATACGCTTGTTTTTGTGAGAAAAAAATAACAGGAATTTTAAATGAACATGAAAAGTGTATACTAAAATATGAATATACTTACCTGTCATTTCTCAAAATCAATATCCATCTTACCTCTATATTGGTTTATGTCCTGCGTCTTTGAGAAGAAAGATGACGAGTTCAACAGGAAGTGAGCCTGTCAGTTAGCCAGTCTCACACAGAATCCAGCCTAGCTGTCTCCATTGAATTATTCACCCTAATTCTGGCCATCCTACCAGGCTAAAAATATCCTACCAGGCTAAAAACACCAATAACTTCTGGACGGATAATGATAGAGACATGACCATTGATTTTCTTAGAGGAGTATGTACACTATTGACATATTCATTTACCCATTGGTCAAAGTATGTGTTTTTAATTGGACATCTCTGTTTGGGGCCTTGATTATCGTGGATTCACCACCATGGAGATGTTAGAGAGACACAAATGAATGTATCAAAAGACCCCGGAACAATGCTACAAGTCACGCCATTATGGCTACCATCTCTCTCCTCCTCTTCTGTGTTATGAAGCCGTTCCACAGTGATGAGGGAGGGGGAAGGGGGATTAGATAGGGAGGGGGGAAGAGAGTGTGGGGGGGGGGGGGGGGGGGGGGGTGTGGTGTGTGTGTGTGAGAGTGAGAGAGAGAGAGAGAGAGACAGAGAGAGAGAGAGAGACAGAGACAGAGACACAGACAGAGGATGAAAAGTGACAAAGATAGAGCACAGGAGGTTGGTGGCACCTCAGTTGGGGAGGACAGGCTTGTGGTAATGGCTGGAGAGGAATTGGTGGAATGATATCAAATTCATCAAGCACATGGCTTCCTTGTGTTTGATGCCATTCCATTCGCTCCAATCCAGCCATTCTTATGAGCCGTCCTCCCCTCAGCAGCCTCCACTGAGATAGAGGGAGGGTCTGAGGCCCCCCTCAGAGTCATTATTAATATGCCACAGTGTACTGTCTTTATAGGCTACATCTTCCCCTTAGAGACTACAGCTTAATGAGCCTTTGTATATACACACCACCTATAGGGAACACTGCTGCCTTTCCCATCTATAACATATTCAAAACATCCTCTGCTTTCCACATTGTAATGCATGGAAATGATTCTCTCTTTTCTCAGTTTAAAGGGATTTGTTTCTCTAAATTGCTAGAGGATAAAGTGCATCGTTTTTCAAAACGTTATCATTTATTTTTCACATGGCAATCGATGGGGGGGGTTAGTTGATTGGGGGATTGTGAGGGATCGCTGAGCCATCAGTCATTCGAAAGTATCGCTCAATGACAACGGGAAGGTCTCTGTCATTTTCTGACTGGCATGATTGATGTGTTTTCAAGAGTAGGAGAGCAGGCGAGGTGTCCAACTTTTCCCTGTTTCTGACGTACGGCAAAATGCCAGATCACACATCAGCTCTGGAAGTAATACGCTTTGAAATATGACAATATGTACCAAAAGAAGCGTGTTCCTTTTTCATAATCAACTGACAACCGACTCTGGACAAGTAGAAAGTGGCATCGGATTTGGACAGGCCTCTTCAAGATTGAATGTCAAATTTAAGACGTCAGTAAACTGAAGTTAGAAAACAACGTTTTCACCAAAGTTTGATACTGTACAAAGGTTATGTTTCAACTCACCAGGCTATGCTATCATGTGTTCCTTTGTCTTCCTCATCTGTGTGGTGAAGACAGACGTAACGCTCCACCATGCTTCTACATCTGTAATGCTGCTGTTTGGGGTTTTAGGCTGGCTTTCTGTACAGCACTTTGTGACAACTGCTGATATAAAACGGCTTTATATATACATTTGATTGATTGATTGAATGATTTTTGTAGGGGGTGTGGCTGGAGGGTGCGTGGCGAATTGACGGCCACCTCCATCAATCAGACGATTTGCATCAGCAATGTCCCATAGTTAGCTGTGGCTAGAAGTAGCTCTTTTAAGACGCTCTAGGATCAGCCGACCCTGTGGGGGAAAGGCCTCCGTGTCATACCTGCAAGTAAGCATTTAGTTGAACAGTGTACACCATGTGTATCCTGTATATACGACTAATACCATGTGTATCCTGTATATACGGCTAATACCATGTGTAACCTGTATATACAACTAATACCATGTGTATCCTGTATATACGACTAATACCATGTGTATCCTGTATATACGACTAATACCATGTGTATCCTGTACATACGACTAATACCATGTGTATCCTGTATATACGACTAATACCATGTGTATCCTGTATATACGACTAATACCATGTGTATCCTGTACATACGACTAATACCATGTGTATCCTGTATATACGACTAATACCATGTGCATCCTGTACATACGACTAATACCATGTCTATCCTGTATACACGACTAATACCATGTGTATCCTGTACATACAACTAATACCATGTGTATCCTGTATATACGACTAATACCATGTGTATCCTGTATATACAACTAATACCATGTGTATCCTGTATATACAACTAATACCATGTGTATCCTGTACATACGACTAATACCATGCGTATCCTGTACATACGACTAATACCATGTGTAACCTGTATATACAACTAATACCATGTGTATCCTGTACATACAACTTATACCATGTGTATCCTGTACATACGACTAATACATTTATATACTTGAACTTGAAAAGGCCTCAGTGTCTCAAGGAGTCTGTCAGCTTGGTCTGGGCTGTGTTCATTGGAGCACACAACAGAAAACCTTTTAAAATGTTTTACGACGGGAAAGGAGTGTTTTAATTTGGACATGTCCAGGTAATGCCTTCCATAGGGCTCTGGTTAAAAGAAGGGCGCAATATATGGAATAGGGTGCCATTGGCTCTGGTCAAAAGAAGGGCACTATATAGGGAAGAGGATGCCATTCGTGACAGACAAAAAGTGTCTGAACACTACTCTGATGAACCTCTCCATCATATTCCACAGCCTCCCTCTGTCTACCTCTGTATATTACCGTTCCGCTGGCACACGGAAGTCAACTTTATTGAGACGGTGAGATATGAACAGACCGTAGTGGTAGAGGAGTGAAATATTACCCTGGGATGATTCCCTTCCTATATTTCACAGAGCTTTATTGAGTTGACAGAGAGAATGTGAGGTGGCATGGATTGGAACTCCTTGCTTGTGCTGGCTGATGTATGGGCACAGGGGCATATGTTTATGTCACCCGTCTTGTCCCTGGGGCAGTCTCTCTCTCTCTGCATTGATTGGTCACAGGCTCCTCTGCCAACCTGCCAGAGGCTTGTTCATATGGGTTTCAGGATGTTTACAGAAAGTGGAATGTAAAGAACAGAGATCCCAGTGGAAACACACTGGTTGAATCAATGTTGTTTCCACATCAATTCAATGAAAATCAATCAACCAACATGGAATAGACGTTGAATTGACGCCTGTGCCCAATGGGATGGCTGTCTTGCTCATACTGTGTCTAAGCCCTTGAGTAACCTAGTCATGAGTTATTTCATTCATTGTGTGAGATAGAGAAACTGTTTTAACTTCATGGCTGTGTTTACACAGGCAGCCTCATTAGAATATTTTGTACACTATGCATATTCACAGGACTCTACACAGTCACAGGACTCTACACACTCACAGGACTCTACACACACTCACAGGACTCTACATACTCACAGGACTCTACATACTCACAGGACTCTACATACTCACGCACACTGAATCTCCAACACACACATAACACGCTCACACATTTATACTGACTCTACACACTCACAGGACCTCTACATACTCACAGGACTCTACATACTCACGCACACTGAATCTCCAACACACACATAACAAAGCACACACATTTATACTGACTCTACACACGCACACACGCTCCCATACAATCCTAATTTACACTGCTGCTATTCTGTTTATCATATATCCTGATGCCTAGTCACCTTACCCTCAAACAGATCTACCTCCACCACTCCAGTATCTGCACATTGTAAATGTGGTTCTGGAACTGACTGACCCTGTGTGCGTACTTCCTTTCTCCTGTTCTTCTTATTTTTATTTCTTGTGTTTTTGTTCTACCCTATGTTATTTTAGTATTACATTGATATTGATTACTGCATCATTGGGTTTGGAGCAAGAAAGGCATTTCACTGAACAGGTGACATTAAGAGTTAAAACTTGATTTGGGCTGCCTGTGTAAACCCAGTGTTTGACAACGGCCCACGGTACGACACCATGTTATGTGGGGCACCAGGTCTAACGCTGTGGAGCTGCATCAAGTCACATGGTGTTCCACAGGAGGCTGCTGAGGGGAGAGCGGCTCATAATAATGTCCGGGACGGAGCAAATGGAATGGCATCAAACACCTGGAAACCATGGGAACCATGTGTTTGATGGATTTAACACCATTCCACCTATTTCGCTCTAGCCATTACCATGAGCCCGTCCTCCCCAATTAAGTTTCCACCAACCTCCTGTGTGGTTTTCCCTGTTCAAGGATTAAGAAAGGCCTCTGCTTTAAGATGTCCTGAGAAACTGTGAAAGACAGAAAGAAGAAGACAACTATGTGGTGGCCTTCACATCAATCCTCCTCCAGCGTCAGGAAGAGTCCCAGGAACAGGAAACAACATTCAATCTGACAGACCCCCAGACAGACCCCTGACGTTTTCATCTCACTCACAATTATAGGCCTTTCACATTTTCTCTGTTTCTCTCTCTTTTTAAAAAGGGGTTGGCAAGGTGACATTTGGAAAAGTGCATTTTGCTCTCTGCAGCGGTGGCAGCAGCCCCTGGTGCTTGTCAATCTGTTCTCTTTCCCCACACAGACGCCCCCTTTCTCCTCATCGCCGCATAACAACCCCCCTCCCCCTTCATCCTCCTCCTCCACTTACGCCACTGAGAATGACCTCATCGGTCGATGGTCCCCACCAGGGTCCATGGTAGCAAGGACCAGAACGCAACACCTGAACCACACAGGTAGGATTTTCTCTGACCGTAACCTGACAACAGCACCCCTTGAGATGGAAACCAACACCTGAACCACACAGGTAGGATTTTCTCTGACCGTAACCTGACAACAGCACCCCTTGAGAGAGAAACCAACATCTGAACCACACAGGTAGAATTTTCTCTGACCGTAACCTGACAACAGCACCCCTTGAGAGAGAAACCAACACCTGAACCACACAGGTAGGATTTTCTCTGACCGTAACCTGACAACAGCACCCCTTGAGAGAGAAACCAACACCTAAACCACACAGGTAGGATTTTCTCTGACCGTAACCTGACAACAGCACCCCTTGAGAGAGATACCAACACCTGAACCACACAGGTAGGATTTTCTCTGACCGTAACCTGACAACAGCACCCCTTGAGAGAGAAACCAACACCTGAACCACACAGGTAGGATTTTCTCTGACCGTAACCTGACAACAGCACCCCTTGAGAGAGAAACCAACACCTGAACCACACAGGTAGGATTTTCTCTAACCGTAACCTGACAACAGCACCCCTTGAGAGAGAAACCAACACCTGATGTGTCCCAGAGGCTTGTGTGACATGGTGTGTCACAGCATCACCACCTAGCTGTGACAGAATGACAACACTGGGTCACTTTGATTGATTGGTTTAGGGTCTGTAGTCCCTCCACTGTTTTCTACACTCTCTCTTGATTGGTCACAGAGTGCTGTTTGATTGCTCATTCAATAGCCAAGCCATCCTCCCTGCCCGGCCTGTTCATCTCCCCTGCGACTAATAAAGTTTTGTGTCTAGCGAAGTTAATTATTCAGCTAAATGTACCTCATTAAGTGTGTTTTTCTGTCTGTCTCGGAGCAGTATGGAGTTAGGGGAGCAATATGTGCTATTAGTTTATTATAATGGGGAATACCATTGAGAGGATAATTCTCTCTTTTGCAATGATCCATCCACCTCGGGCATAGAAGCCCCCGTCTCTTAAGTGCCTCCGGAGCCCCGGCGATCGCTTCCTTTCCTTTCATGCATTTTTTATGCGTTTTTGAGAGAAATTATTGTTTTCGGAGCCACAATTTTGGTGCAGAAACAAACAGATGGATTCTGACAATGAGCAAGCTTCTCACGCGACTCCTCTCTCCGCCATATTTCCTCAGCGCTGACAGAAGACGTCAAGGCTTCGCTCAGCTGCGTTCTCCAACCGACTCACAGGGAAGTAAATGTCAGACATTACAGGAATTTATGTACCAAGGAAATCGGAAAATATAAATATTCATCTGACAGTTTTCTCCGCAGTCACAAATAATGGAGGCCGGTGGGTTTTCAGTGAGGAGATGGAATTCAGCCTCAAGTCGTTTTTTCACCCAAAGCTTTTATTTGTAGGGTTTGGATTTGAACGGCAGTATTTACCCATAATGTTTTCCCTAACAAAGAATCTGTACCGTAATTGTTAGTATTGTTGTTGTTTCAGGTGGTATTAAAGGCAGATGTGGAGATCTTGAAGAAGAAACTGGAGTTCCTCTCTAAAGTGCAGAAAGGTGATGACGTTTAACCGGATGGACTATTACTGTTTTGAAGGTGCACTCTCAACGGAAATGTCATTTCTCTGTCCCCTAGTGGCCACAAAATGAAATACACTAACAAAATGGCTCACGAATGCAGTTCTATTTAAGCCAATGCAGTACACTCACCAAGACCCTCTCCCCTTAGTCCTTCTTACCAGAAACAGGTGCTACATCTTCAGCTGGAATTCTGTAGTTGGTTAAAACTCAACATTATGCTTGGAGTGGAGCTCTGAAGCTAGGCCCAGAGAGGCAGCTAGCCTAGCGGTTAGGGTGTTGGGACAGTAACTGAAAGGCTGCTTGTTTGAATCCCCAAGCCGACAAGGTGGAAAAAAATCTGCCCTTGAGCAAAGCAGTTAACCCCCACAATAACTGCTCCCTGGAGGCCGATGACGTTGATTAAGGCAGCCCCCCCCATCGCTCTGATTCAGAGGGGTTGGGTTAAATACAGAAGACACATTTCAGTTGAATGCATTCAGTTGTGCAACTGACTAGGTTTTCCCTTTCCCAGCATGCAGATGAAGGAGGAGTTCAGGAAGCTTCACCACTTAATATGAGAGGAAGAGGAGGCCAGGATAGCTGCCCTGAGGGAGGAAGAGGAGCAGAAGCGTATGGTTCTGAACCCAACCCCACATCAGTATAACTCTTTATTGGTTCTGAACCCAACCCCACATCAGTATAACTCTTTATTGATCTTCCAGAACCAAGTACACAAGGTCAGATCCAGAGCTTGTTTCAGGAGCGCTGATCGATGTGGCATAGCAACTTCGGCAACCTGCAGTTCACAGTCTGGGAGAAGATGTAGAACATGGGCCAATACAGTGAGTATTGCCTTATGACCAAACAAGCATTGAGCATCAATAGTTATCTACTCTAAAGAGTCTCTGTTCTCTCTTTGAAGCTCCTGTGTTTCTGGACCCCAACACTGCGAGCCAATATGTCATCCACAGGAGACTGCTGAGGGGACAACGCTCACAATAATGTCCAGATCGGAGCAAATGGAATGGCATCAAACACATTTGATACCATTCCCCTAATTCCGCTCCAGCCATCACCACAAGCTCATTATCCTCCATTAAGGTTCCACCAACCTCCTGTGATGCCATCCTGTGAGGCTCTGGGCCTTGTTTCCCAGTTGCGATGTAACTTAAGCATTACGATGATTGTACCAGATGCATCTTTATTTAGTGTTTCCCAAACCAGCACGTAGCGAGAGCATTCGTTAGGTGCACCGTTAAACCATGTGTCCATACTGATCACCTTTATTTAACCAGGTAGGCCTGGCCAAGATAAAGCAAAGCAGTGTGACACAAACAACAGAGTTACACATGGAATAAACAAACATACAGTCAATAATACAATAGAAAATGTCTATATACAGTGTGTGCAAATGAGGTCGGATAAGGGAGGTATAAATAGGCCATAGTGGCAAAATAATTACAATTTAGCAATTAAACACTGGAGTGATAGATGTGCAGAGGATGAGTGTGCAAGTAGAGATACTGGGGTGCAAAGGAGAAAAATAAATAAAATAAATAACAGTATGGGGATGAGGTAGTTGGATGGGCTATTTACAGATGGGTTATGTACAGGTGCAGTGATCTGTGAGCTGCTCTGACAGCTGGTGCTTAAAGCTAGTGAGGGAGATATGAGTCTCCAGCTTCAGTGATTTTTGCAGTTCATTCCAGTCATTGGAAACACAGAACTGGAAGGAAAGGCGGCCAAATTGGCTTTGGGGGTGACCAGTGAAATATACCTGCTGGAGCGCATGCTACGGGTGGGTGCTGCTATGGTGACCAGTGAGATGAGCAAAGACTTATAGATGACCTGGAGCCAGTGGGTTTGGCGAAGAATATGAAGCGAGGGCCAGCCAACGAGAGCGTAAAGGTCGCAGTGGTGGGTAGGATATATGGGGCTTTGGTGACAAAACGGATGGCACTGTGATAGACTGCATCCAATTTGTTGAGTAGAGTGTTGGAGGCTATTTTGTAAATGACATCGACAAAGTCAAGGATCGGTAGGATAGTAAGTTTTACGAGGGTATGTTTGGCAGCATGAGTGAAGGATGCTTTTTTGTGAAATATATTTAATTTTGGATTGGAGATGCTTCATATGAGTCTGGTAGGAGAGTTTACAGTCTAACCAGACACCTAGGTATTTGTAGTTGTCCACATATTCTAAGTCAGAACCGTCCAGAGTAGTGATGCTGGATGGGCGGGCAGGTGGGGGCAGCGATCAGTTGAAGAGCATGCATTTAGTTTTACTTGCATTTAAGAGCATTTGGAGGCCACGGGAGGAGAGTTGTGTGGCATTGAAGCTCGTCTGGAGGTTAGTTAACACAGTGTCAAAAGAAGGGCCAGAAGTATACAAAATGGTGTCGTCTGCGTAGAGGTGGATCAGAGAATCACCAGCAGGAAGAGCCGCTGATGTATACAGAGAAAAGACTCGGCCCGAGGATTGAACCCTGTGGCACCCTGATGGAGTGTGGCACCCTGTGGCCCTCTGATTTGACACACTGAACTCTGTCTGAGAAGTAGTTGGTGAACCAGGCGAGGCAGTCATTTGAGAAACCAAGGCTGGTGAGTCTGCCGATAAGAATGTGGTGATTGACAGAGTCGAAAGCCTTGGCCAGGTCGATGAATACGGCTGCACAGTATTGTCTCTTATCGATGGTGGTTATGATATCGTTTAGGACCTTGAGCGTGGCTGAGGTGCACCCATGACCAGCTCTGAAACCAGATTGCATAGCGGAGAAGGTACGGTGGAATTCAAAATGGTCGGTGATCTGTTTGTTGACTTGGCTTTCGAAGACCTTAGAAAGGCAGGGTAGGATAGATATAGGTCTGTAGCAGTTTGGGTCTAGAGTGTCTCCCCCTTTAAAGAGGGGATGACCATGGCAGCTTTCCAATCTTTGGGGATCTCAGACGTTACGAAAGAGAGATTGAACATGTTAGTAATAGGGGTTGCAACAACTTTGGCTGTAAATTTTAGAAAGAAAGGGTTCAGATTGTCTTGCCCAGATGATTTGTAGGGGTCAAGATTTTGCAGCTCTTTCAGAACATCAGCTATCTGGATTTTGGTGGAGAAATGGGGGAGGCTTGGGCAAGTTGCTGTGCGGGGTGCAGGGTTGTTGACCGGGGTAGGGGTAGCCAGGTGGAAAGCATGGCCAGCTGTAGAAAAATACTTATTGAAATTCTGTTATCGCGGTGGTGACAGTGTTTCCTAGCCTCAGTGCAGTGGGCAGCTAGGAGGAAGTGCTCTTATTCTCCATGGACTTTACAGTGTCCCAGAACCTTTTTGAGTTTGTGCTACAGGATGCAAATTTCTGTTTGAAAAAGCTAACTGCCTGTGTATATTGGCTCCTAACTGCCCTGAAAAGTTGCCTATCACTGGGGCTGTTCGATGCTATTGCAGTTCGCCACAGGATGTTTTTGTGCTGGCCAAGGGCAGTCAGGTCTGGAATGAACCAATGGCTATATCTGTTCCTGGTTCAAAATTTTTTGAATGGGGCATGCTTATTTAAGATGGTGAGGTAAGCACTTTTAAAGAATAACCAGGCATCCTCTACTGACGAAATGAGGTCAATATCCTTCCAGGATACCGGAGCCAGGTCGATTAGAAAGGCCTGCTCGCTGAAGTGTTTTAGGGAGCGTTTGACAGTGATGAGGGGTGGTCGTTTGACCGCAGACCCATTACGGACGCAGGCAGTGAGGCAGTGATCGCTGAGATCCTGGTTGAAGACAGCAGAGGTGTATTTGGAGGGCAGGTTGGTTAGGATGAGATCTATGAGGGTGCCCGTGTTTATGGATTAGGGGTGGTATCTGGTAGGTACATTGATAGTTTGTGTGAGATTGAGGGCATCAAGCTTAGATTGTAGGATAGACCTTGAACCATAAGGTCTATCTACTAGAAGCTCATGGACAATTTCGACACAGATATAATAAATTAATACTACATTGGAATAATAATTTAAAAAATATTCAATTATAAATTACCAAAATTTCAATAGATTACGATAGAGTTTCTGTTAATTACCAAAATTACTGAAAATTACCGGTAGCTTTGCAACTCTACTTGTATATTGATTTCCTTGATATTTTAACGGCTGATTAAACATGGAATAGAGAACATTGACCTTTTCCAGGCAGGGGAATGTTTCTTTTCCTGCCTGTTTGACTTTCTATTTGAAGTTTGGCTTTGTCAAGACCTCTGCTTCAGTTTTCTCAGTGTAATAACTATTGTATGTACAGCATTACTATGGAAATCAGTCCTATATTTCACATACATTGAAATAGTCTCTTCGGTGCATTTAGTTCTATGGTGCATTTTGAAGGGGTTTCAAATTGGAGTAAACATTCTAAAATAGTTGTAAATAAAGCCGATGAGCGATAAGAAACCCTGGACTCTTCCCTGGATTCACTTTCTGTCATGACATTCTTGCCACCCTGTCATGAGTGACAAAGAGAAAAAGAATGACGGAGAGAATCTCATAAATGTAGGCCTATTGTCTGTGTCTGTCACTGTCTGTCAGTGTTCATTCAGCCCATCCATCTCCTCTACCTCCCTGGCACCATCAGGGCATTGACACGTCTCCTACTATTTCTGCTGTGCCTCTCAGTAGGAGAGCTGATGGAAAGACAATGCTGTAAGCTAATGTATTTGATTTCAGAAACATTCAAGCCGACCCCTATCCTCCATCTCCTTTACACACCATTCTCAACTCCACTGTCCTTTTTATACCTGGGGGCGCGTTCAGTGGGACACACCGTTTCCTCAGGCCTTTCAGGTGGTGCACAGATTTAGTGCCTAAGGTGTTCACCCAGGAACAAACCGTGACATGGTCTCAAATCCCACAGTCTTCTAGTATAAGAAGTTTTACGAACAGTGGAGCGTTGGCTGGATGCTTAAATGTGATGATGCAACACTCCTCAGCAAAGAAAGCACTGGAGTGTCTTTATGGGTTAATACTGGGAATCCCACTCTTACTATTGAATAATGCTGCTAGCATGAACAGATTGTTTAAGTATGAGACATGAGCAGGTGTGTTCAGAAGCTCAGGTGTGGTTTAGAGGGCTAATGTTGGTTTTAGGTCCCAGAGTGATGTGTCCCTGTGTAGAGACCGATCTGACCTAGGTCCCAGTGATGTGTCCCTGTGTAGAGACGGGTCTGACCTAGGTCCCAGTGATGTGTCCCTGTGTAGAGACGGGTCTGACCCAGGTCCCAGTGATGTGTCCCTGTGTAGAGACGGGTCTGACCTAGGTCCCAGTGATATGTCTCTGTGTAGAGACGGGTCTGATCTAGGTCCCAGTGATATGTCCCTGTGTAGAGACGGGTCTGACCTAGGTCCTAGTGATATGTCTCTGGGTAGAGACGGGTCTGACCTAGGTCCTAGTGATATGTCCCTGTGTAGATACGGGTCTTACCTAGGTCCTAGTGATATGTCTCTGGGTAGAGACGGGTCTGACCTAGGTCCTAGTGATATGTCCCTGGGTAGCCAGTTCAGAGCTCTGGTGAGAGATCAGAATCACAATCACATTTATTCACCAAGTACATTGACACACACCCACAATGTGACTTGGTGAGATGATGCAGCCAGCATTAGACAAAGTACACAAAACAGAATACGGACAAAAAATGTACACAACGTCTACATCCAATATAAATTCAGTTAACCTAGAATTTTAAGAGAGTAGTGAATTTACAGTGGCAGGGCAGAGTGCAATAGCTGGTGAATACATGTAGTGAGTGTATGTACAGTATGTATATACAGTGTTGAACATGCATTATAATGCTGTTGTACTGTTGGTCAGCGCTGTGGTGATCACAACAACCGTTGCCCGGCTTCACCTCATTATTCCTAATAGCAAAGATAGTTTCTGTTAGTTCATTTACAGAGCTTGGTAACACTATTCAAAAGTGTCAGACCATTGCCATTCGCTGGAACATAAACCCAGAAATAAGGTCTTATTTTCAGCCCATCTCACACCTCCTCACGTTGTCTCAGTGTAACTGTGACATTAACAAGAACACACTGCTTTGGCTAAATGTTTTTTTATAGAGACTTTAAATAGACACAAACACAACCACAGCCATTAATCAGGTCCTCTCTGCGATGGGTTCAGATAAGCCGGCTGATTCGCCGTTCAAGGACGCTGCGAAGGTCGCCGCGGCGCTGCAGATCGGTGATTGCTGTGTAAATCGATTACTGACACCTCTTACTATCTGTCAAAGAGCACACACACACACACACACATACACACACAGACAGAAGGAGAGAACTTCCTGTCTTCTGAGAAAGGATGCTGTTGTTTTTGTTAGTTCCACAGACAGGCGCAGGGTTATCTGTCTCTCCCAGCTGTGCCACCAAGCTGTCACCTACTGCTGCTTTGTTCTGGCAGGAGACACCTTTGCCAGCTCTGTAGCCACAGGCGTCTGTGTGTGTCTGTGTGTGTGTGTGTGTGTCTGTCTCGCTGTTTGGTAATGTATGTGCGTGTATGTTCATGCTTACCACCTTCCTTCTTGATGTTCCCTTACATCGCTCCCGACAATGGTCTCTCCCCCCATTAATTTCCCCCTGCACCTGTGGCGACATCTACTAAACTGCAGCCACCCAAATCTGCAGCCCCCTCACCCCCCTGTCTTTCCCTGGGTACAAACTCCAATTACCCAGAGCACATCACTGCAAACAGCCACTTTGTGGCCAACCACCTGTGACTGCATTGCTGGGGCCCTGCCCTCTAGAGGTGTGGAAATGTCCCAAGCCCCCTCGGCAGCCAGCGATTGATTAAGGAGATCAACATTGATTAAGGGAGCAGGGGACATCTGGACGGCCCAATTTATGGCCCTCATCAATTATTCAAATGCACTGCCACCGAATTGGATTAGCGGTGACGATTCTCCTGCCATTGGTTCGTTTCCATCCTCTGTGGTGTTGCTTTCATCAGCTCATCAGGCTGCTGAGAGAGAAGAGGTTCTGGTTGGAGTTGGGCCCTTATAATGCCTTTCTGTGTGTGTTTGTGGTGTGTGTGTCAGACCTAATGCTTGTATGTATGGCCGCTATGGCACAGAGTCAAGGCCAGCGGGTTATTCATATTCATGTTGTTTATGTTGGAGACGGCTCTCTGTGTGTGTGCGCGCGCATGCCTGAGAGAGAGAGAGAGAGAGAGAGAGACACACACAGGGACACACAGGGACACACAGGGACACACAGATACACACAGAGACACACAGAGGCACACAGAGAGCAGGTCTCGGCTTCTCTCCATTGTATCTCTAAGACAGGGGGAACAAGTTCAGGAATCTTGGAATACCATCCGGAGCTCCCTCAAGGCTTCCCCACACACAGGACCTTCCTGTGTTCCCTCATTGGTTTTGAATGACAAGGTTGGTTATACCCCGAATCCACACAATACTAGCCTGGTCCCAGATCTGTTTGTGCTATCTTGCCAACAATGACCAAAAGAGTTGGAAAGACAACATGTCTGCTTAATGACTAAAATGTACTACGATCAGTAGGTGCATTAGCAATGTTGAGGGAAACGATATAGGAATCACTGCTCCAGCATATTATTTATTTCCTCCCATTCCCCCGGGCCGGTCGGTCCTGTGTTTTCCTGTTCATTTCCAAAGGGTGGGCCATAGGAGTCTGCTGGTCCCTTCTGCACAGCTCAAATCCATTATCACCAGGGAAGTGATTTGAGATGTAAGAAAACAATACTACAATAATAAATTGAATGTATTTTTCAACCGGATAATCAATTTGTTCTGATGTGGGACCGTGGCCTGGTGTGTGTTGGTCTCTGTAATACGTGTGTCAGAGAGAGTTGTGCTGGTAAATGGCCTGTGCAGTTAAGAATGGGTTGCATGGTCGTTATTGATTAGGGGAAATGGCGGAGCGGATTTGTGCGCCCATAAAGGAGAGCCATGTACTGACCTTCAGGCAGCTGGTTCAGTGGTGTGTGTCTGCATGGAGTATGTGTTAGTGATGCATGTGTGTGATTGTATGTGGTAGGGCGTGCATGCTTGTGTGTAGGGGGGGGGCAGATCGATGGGAGCGTTTAGTGTGAAGCTGTGCCTAGTATGCCTCATATCAGGAAGTTGGATGATTTGTAACACAGGGAGCCATTGATAGAGGGATGGTAGTTGGCATGGTTGTGGACCTATAAGCTGATGCATTGTCTATTAGCTGATATTAAAAGCTGAAAATTAGGCACTACGAACAGGGAGCACCAAAAAGCCTTTATCAGTCCAGTCCGGTTACGAGTCCAAATCAAACTGGTAGCGTGTGCTTTCCTGGGCCCCTCCACCCTAGGCCCCTCCACCCTAGCTAGGGAGCCCCTGACGGACTTCTGTTCCTGGCCCCGTGGATAGTGTGCTGTGAGGGGTTTCTCCCCATCTACCCCCAGGTTTCTGTGGTGTCTGTGTTTGTTGGGAGGGCTGGCTGGGGCATTATTTGTCCCGTCCCTTTTTCCTCGCTGGGCGCTACAGCTACCCGTCTCTCTGTTGTCTCTCCGCAGATGTTTACCAAGACAGATAGGCGAATGGCAGACTAATAATGGTAATTGCTTCCATCTGCTCGCACACAGCTGTCAATAGCGCTCACAGTCAATCCCCGGAATTAGCCTAGCGTGGCACAGTCACGCTAGCATTCTGATCCAGCCAGCCGTCAACCATCAGCATGTCTGGGTTTGGGGCACAATACTGAAAGCTCACTCACTCCCCTCTCCAGTTTAAACACTGTTTTTACTACAGGGATGAGGAGTGCGTAATGAAGGGGATTCGACTAGGCAGGATAATACACTGTTCTGAGAATATGCCTGCATCCCAAAAATCTGTCCCTTCTCCCAAACTGTGCATTTACACCCCCCCTCGCATTTAAAAGCATTGGTGTGGTGTAAGCAGTTGCTAGATAGTTTTCACCATTCTTATCTACTTTTAAATCCATGAAGGGAAGTGAACAAGTGTTATTGAGAGACTACTGAGAGAGAGATGAGAGAAAGAGATGTGAGAGAGAAAGAGATGTGTGTGAGATGAGAGAGAGAGAGAGATGTGAGAGAGAGATGTGAGAGAGATGTGAGAGAGATGTGACAGAGAGAGAGAGAGAGAGATGTGAGCGAGATGTGAGAGAAATGTGTGAGAGAGAGAGAGAGATGTGAGAGAGATGTGACACCGGTAAGGGTTTCTGGACAACCATTTTCAGATGTTTTTCAGTGAAGCAGTGGACTATCACGAATGTGTGAAAAAGTGAATGGCTTATAGGAGAGTGTAATGTAGCAAGTGAAAGACTAGCTGACTTTTAGGAGGGAAGAGACCTTTTAAAGATGAAGAGAGAGAGGAGAAAAGGGAGGAAGAGAGAAGCTTTTAGCACTGGTTGTGGTATGACACCTTTTAACGGTCCTGACAAAACCCTCCTCTTGCCTCTCTCTCAGCTTCATTCTTCAGGGAGTTTATGAGAGAAAACGAGTAGGCCATTAGAGACCCAACAGCGTTGCTACCCTGAGTCTGATGTTGGGCAGACTTCTAGTGAAACTCCCACACAAACTACCTCACCTTGATCGTATTCGTGTTAAAGGGATAGTTCATTTTTTTGTTTGCAAAGTTGTAGCATAGTCTTGACTGTTGTCGTTTTTCATCCAAACGGTTTAATATGTTTCTTTGCTGTTGGAAACAGTGACAAACGACAACACCGTAGGTACATTGAACATCTACAAAACTATTCCTTTAAACCTTTAGTAAACAAGTGAACTAGTCCTTTAAACCTTTAGTAAACAAGTGAACTATTCTTTTAAACCTTTAGTAAACAAGTGAACTATTATTTTAAACCTTTAGTAAACAAGTGAACTATTCTTTTAAACCTTTACTAAACAAGTGAACTATTCTTTTAAACCTTTAGTAAACAAGTGAACTATTCTTTTAAACCTTTAGTAAACAAGTGAACTATTCTTTTAAACCTTTAGTAAACAAGTGAACTATTCTTTTAAACCTTTAGTAAACAAGTGAACTATTATTTTAAACCTTTAGTAAACAAGTGAACTATTCTTTTAAACCTTTAGTAAACAAGTGAACTACTCTTTTAAACCTTTTAGTAAACAAGTGAACTAGTCCTTTAAACCTTTAGTAAACAAGTGAACTATTCTTTTAAACCTTTAGTAAACAAGTGAACTAGACCTTTAAACCTTTAGTAAACAAGTGAACTATTCTTTTAAACCTTTAGTAAACAAGTGAACTAGTCCTTTAAACCTTTAGTAAACAAATGAACTATTCTTTTAAACCTTTAGTAAACAAGTGAACTATTCTTTTAAACCTTTAGTAAACAAGTGAACTATTCTTTAAACCTTTAGTAAACAAGTTAACTAGTCCTTTAAACCTTTAGTAAACAAGTTAACTAGTCCTTTAAACCTTTAGTAAACAAGTGAACTAGTCCTTTAAACCTTTAGTAAACAAGTTAACTAGTCCTTTAAACCTTTAGTAAACAAGTGAACTAGTCCTTTAAACCTTTAGTAAACAAGTTAACTATTATTTTAAACCTTTTAGTAAACAAGTGAACTAGTCCTTTAAACCTTTAGTAAACAAATGAACTATTATTTTAAACCTTTAGTAAACAAGTGAACTAGTCCTTTAAACATTTAGTAAACAAGTGAACTATTCTTTTAAACATTTAGTAAACAAGTTAACTAGTCCTTTAAACCTTTAGTAAACAAGTGAACTATTCTTTTAAACCTTTAGTAAACAAGTGAACTATTCTTTTAAACCTTTAGTAAACAAGTTAACTAGTCCTTTAAACCTTTAGTAAACAAGTGAACTAGTCCTTTAAACCTTTAGTAAACAAGTGAACTAGTCCTTTAAACCTTTAGTAAACAAGTTAACTAGTCCTTTAAACCTTTAGTAAACAAGTTAACTAGTCCTTTAAACCTTTTGTAAACAAGTGAACTATTCTTTTAAATCTTTAGTAAACAAGTTAACTAGTCCTTTAAACCTTTAGTAAACAAGTTAACTAGTCCTTTAAACCTTTAGTAAACAAGTGAACTATTATTTTAAATCTTTAGTAAACAAGTTAACTAGTCCTTTAAACCTTTAGTAAACAAGTTAACTAGTCCTTTAAACCTTTAGTAAACAAGTGAACTATTCTTTTAAACCTTTAGTAAACAAGTTAACTAGTCCTTTAAACCTTTAGTAAACAAGTGGTAAAGGCGTTTGTTCATCTAGGAAGTCATGGCAACCCCTCATACCATCCATTAATAGTCAAGCCCTATATCACTAACAGATAGATTTGTCTCTGAACATGTTCCAGCTGAGACGGTCTGGGTTAACGTCTGGGTTGGAGACACAGGAGGGGTCTGCACAATCGATTAGCAGATCCACTACCCCTCTAGCCCTCCCCCAGATTGACCTCCTCTCACCACCACTCCTACCCCTCTCTATCTCCGTCTGGATAGATCCTCTAAACTCAGACCTCTGCTTCTCTCCCCTCCTCACCGGCCTCTTTCTCTCTTCTTCACATCAATGTGGCTTGTAGAAGGGCGGAGGGAAGGGTTGGAGGGCAGGGGCTGTGGGAGTGTGAAAAACCCCCACCCCTAGCACGGCTGCAATCATAGCATGGCTTCATCATCTTCGTGCCCCCTATCACCCTCTCTCCCCTCCTCATCCCCCAGTCGCCTCTCTCTTCCATTATTCCCAGTTCACTGGTTGGAATATTAGGGTGATGCCCTGCACCCTCCTCCACTTTCTCTCCTCCATTACTCCCAGTTCACTGGTTGGAATATTAGGGTGATGCCCTGCACCCTCCTCCACTTTCTCTCCCCCATTACTCCCAGTTCAGTGGCTGCTATATAGGGTGACACGAGGACCAATTCAATTCCCTGTCCCCGTCACCCCGTGCTGAGGAAGATTGACACACACGTGCCTCTCCCCCTCCCTCATTGTGGGTTCACTCAGATTGGCAGGTCTCTCTCTCCACTCTATTTTCTAACCTCCCTCTCTTTCCTCTTCTGTCACTCCCTCTCTCTCTTCGTGGTCTTCTTTTCTGGTCTTTACTGCAACCCAGAGTTGGTGTTATTCTTCCCTGCTAATGGTAAAGGATAGTGTAGTGTACAGGAAAGCTGATCCCAGATCTGTTGACCAGGAAAACTGTCTGTCTGGAGTTCTGGGAGTCTTTTACAGTCACAGGCAGCCTAATTGGCATCAGGTGTGAGCTAATTGATTGGCGTCTTAGGCGTGTTGTTTGGCTTCCTTCTGTCCTTGCTTCTTGATGGATCAGTGTATTTAGCACATTTTGTGGGTTTATTTACTTTGTAATTCACCTCAGACTTTTGATACCTTTAGTCAAAGTGCTGGATGTTTTCCCATAATTTCACTTCCTTCATCCGTTTAGTCCCTGTTAGCTTAGCTATGCTAACTACTCAGCACCAATGGGAATTTAGTCATTTATCTGGCTAGCAAACCTACTAGGGACTACAGCTGAAAATGAGCTAAATCTGGGGCAATGGCATGTTGTACATGGTCCCTGACAAATAAACAATTACTATGAAGCTCAAACTCATATTGGACTGCAGTGGAATCTTTACCACAGCAATATGAACCAGCTCAGCTGAAATGGTCAGAACTTTGAAAGATAATATTCTGAAATTGAGAAACTCTATGCACAACGATTACTTTTAACAATTTCCACTGAAAATGTCTCAAAAACAAAATTCACTTGAAGAACAGTGCAGGTGCAAAGTTTGGCAACAGAAAGACGGTAAAACAGCACCAACTGTCATTCTGTTACCAAACTTTGCATTGCACGGTTCTTCAAGTGAATGTTTTTGTAAAATGTTCAGTGGAAATTGATACAGTAGTCTCTGTGCATAGAGTTGTCTGGTTTGTGTAACTTTGCAAGCATTTGTTTGACATGCATTTTAAAGTGAACATCGGCATCTCAGCATCTTTCTGTCACCGTGGAATTGCCCATAAAGCCCATAGTACACGAGAGGGCGTGTGTTGTGACTGTTTTTACCGCGGCCGTGCTGCGGCCTTAGGTACGAGGTGAAGCCATCACAACAAACAACTTTGAGTGTACAATTACTTTTCTACTACGGGTTACCATACAACATATTAAAACAAAGTGCTGTAGGTTTCTGCTTCACCTGTGCTGTTCTAATGAGGGAAACGGGACATTTTGCTTCCCATTATATGAAATGAATCCATTAATTCCAGTACACAGCATGCCATTTCACACCTGCTGTGTGAAATAACAATATTTAAATCAATCATTTCATATGAATAAACACAAACTACAAACCACTTTGTTTCATAATAAAGTTTATTCTATATTACAAATAGTATTTTGTTCTTGACTGCAAAATAGGAATGCATTATATTTACATACACAGGTATACAATTAATTATAGCAAAGTTAGAGAAGCTGGCCTTTTCCCCCAGGTTTAGTTTCATCTCTTGATAGGATACTCTTTATCTCTCAGCAAATATGGTAATAGTAAAAGTATTTCTACTGTTTCTGTAACACCTGCTATAACACTGAGCTCTAGAAGGACCTATCTTTAGTTCCTACAAAACGTTGAAGGTGGAAGCTTTATCGAGTCCCTCGGCAACAAAGGGGTCAGTAGTCTCAGACGAGCTTTGTCGCCGGGGAACATGGGGGGGGGAAATGGAAACACCGTATGTTACAACACCAGGGGGCAGATTCACTACGAGATTCTAGGACATTCATTCTCTTCACCAAATAAAAACAATGGGCTTAGAGAGGAGGAAACTTTGGGAAGCTGGAGAATAGAATACATGGGTAATAGTGGGTCAATTTACAGTCTCTAAACCTAACAAGGGCCCCTAAACGTTGAGGTCCCTGCCAAGTTCAGTCTTATTTCCCAACTGTTTTACCTGGGATTTTCCATCAGACTGAATTCATACAGTAGATTCCTTTCAGTTATTTCTTATTGTTTATTTGATCACAAGCTTTGTGAACAGTTTGAACATGTTGGCAGTGTAGAACGTCCAGAGAACGCGCTGTTCATGAATGTACCCCCTCGAACCTGAATACCAACCACTGACAGAACTCACCCCTTTAGACAGTTCAGTTGAGGATTAATTAGATGTGGTTCATACATTAGACAGCGATGGTGTGACGGAAATAAAACACACTTTACAAAACACAATCAACTAAGTAAATCAGAAGCTTTCAGGGTCAGAGCTAGTGTGGTTATTGAAGCTTCCAGACACCTGTTTCTCTTTGATGAGTTCATCAAGAGACATTTAATCGTTTGAAATTGTCCAAAGGAGAGTTTTTTTTTCAGTTAAAACCACAAGTATCTTTTCAGTAAGTTTGTGCAGAACACCTTTAGATGTAGTAGTAGAATGGAAGGACAGAAGATACTAACAGACAAGTGATTGACTTGACTGTATTGTACTCCCCATAAGACCATAAGGATTCCAATAAGGAGGCATGTTGTGCGATACATGGGTTTTGTATGAGCAAACTTTTTGATTGAACCCCGAAAGCCCTCCTAATGCTAGTTCCCTATGCACTGAGCTCTTCAGATCAAACAACTGTCAAAACAGAATCTAAAAAACACATCCACAACCATAGTAACAGGTGCTGCAATAAGACGTTTACAAGGTAGCTTTGCAGCCAGTCCTAGGCTTACAAAAATAAATGTTGTTTTTTTGAATGATAAAATAATAGAATCAAAAAGGTAAGGTTATAGGCAAGGGGAGATAGTTTCCGGATGAAAACACAGACAGACACTAGAGAAGCAATAGCAGCCAAGAAAAGAGCAAGAAGCTCACTGCAGAATTAGTCTACCAGACCCAAAACCTGAGGGTTCTGGAACGGACAAAGTCACTAACTAATGGAACATGTGTATGGATGGGCGTTAGAGGACGATCTACTCTGGAAGGACTAAGCAGAAGGACTGAATGAATTCAAACTTAGTCATGAGTTATTGTTCTACATCAGTCCATGAGAATTCAAAATAACCGTTTTGTTTGTGAACCGTTTAAACGTTTCCTAGTAGCAGTAGATAAATATATTTGATTGCAAGGCAGTTCCGTTTCATAACATCCAAATAGGTCAGCATGCAAGGGTATATAATATATTGGATTTTAAGGTACCACTTTATTCCTATTAGCGTCTAACACTTTCACAAGACATGGTAATGAGAGGTTTGCATGGGCTGAACGGGAGATAAAGGTTCCACCTTAACGGTTAGTTATAGTTTTAACATGAACAATCCACTTTTTTCCCTCACATTTTTCTTCCAAGCAAAATAAAGAAAAGAACACATCCACATCATCATTTGCAAGGCTTATTTTCTCTATTTTCCTCTTTTTTTGTTGTTTAAATGTACGTTTTACATGCGCTTAAAAAGCCAATAAGGACCGAAGGTGGACCGAGGGCGGTCTCCACACATTCACATCACCACATGGGGCACGTTGTCAAGGCAAAAGAAAGGTCAGAGGTCTAAAGGAAAGGAGTGTTTCTCCATCTCTCTCTCTCTCCCATCCAGGTTATCACATTCCACAAGTCTGTTGATGTCCGTGTCCGGTCGTCTATATGACGTTGACTTGTTTTTCGCACTCTAGTTTCAGCTTTTTGAGGCTTGGAGAAGGCTGCGGAGGACGACTACACTAACACACAACATGAGCGACCCAGAGCGCTCAGAGATTCCCGCATGGAAGCTGTCTCCACACTTGTGCAAAAAAACTGACGTGGAAAACCGGACAAAGAGGGAAGAAAAACGGTGTGCCAAACACGGAAGAAACCGGGACGGCGAGGAGGAGGGCGGGACTCGTCCGCGGCTCCCCCTTCGGCACACTGAGGTCAGAAAATCACACAGGGTTAAGTTGTTGTTGTGGGGTGGGTTTTTCTTTCACCAAATCCTTTTCCTGTGTCATTTCCTTTAAATACATTGTTTTTAAATAACTTTTCTTGTCTTTTTAAAATGTCAAGCTCCTTTGGTTTTTCGGCTGACCAGTTATGTCCATCAGTTGATTCCCCCCGTCCCAAGCCTTTACAGAAGGTCTCTCTCAGCAGAGCAGATCCCATTTAAGCAGTACCGCACCGTCTCTGTCATGTAGAAAGCATGGGTCCATGGTAAGACTGCTCTAGTGAAGCGTCCCTCTCCTCCTCTCAGTAGATGTCAGTCAGCTCCCCTAGTATTCAGACAGTGTGATCAGAGGGTGAATCAGGAGTAGAGTTCCCCTCAGAACAGGTCTTGGACAGCTGCCGTGTGTATCTGTTTGTGTGTGTGCTTTGATAGACCGGCGAGTGACCTCCATCTGTTAGCAGCACACACGGGACAGACTGACCGTTCCAGGTGTCAGAGCTGTCGGGTCACTGTGGTCAAGAGTTGGATGTGTGCTTCTCGTCACAGAGGAGGACCAGACAGACCTGGGTCTGTCCTCCACTAATTAGTCTTATAATAGTCAGGATAATTGAGCAGGTACCACACAAGCCAGAGATTCATAAGATGAGGATTGTTTTATCTATAGAGGTACTTGGAGGGGTGGGTGGGTTGGAGCAGACTTATGCCAATGCCACAAAGGGGAATCTGTCCTTCTCTGGATTTCAAAGTCAGTCAGGTTTTCGGAAAAAAAGGAAAATTCAAGAAGCCCTAACTCTCCCCAGCCCCTATCGGAGTTTCTTTAAATATACCTCAAAGCTACATTGAGAAAACAATTCTGTAGTTTGCCTATTTCCCAATCTTAAGAAGTGTGAACCAGGCAAACCTTCTGTTTTTTTGTCTTCCGAGGTGGTCATTTTGGTTTCCTCATTTATATAATACCACTTTGTTTTTCCACGTTTGATGTGATGTTGACTATAGCACTACAATTAACTGGACTCTGTAGTAGTTTCATAGACTAATATCCTGTTCAGAAAGTCTGAACAAATTGACTCCCAACATTGTGGTAGCAAAAGACTTTGTCATCAGTGTTATTTTTAAAGGCAACATAAATAGAATGTTTGTTTCTCCCTCAACATTACGGTGTAAATGATGCCGATACGGCGAGCTGGCAAACAACCACCCCTCCATCAGACTCTTCTACGCAGCAAAGCAGTCCCCAGCTCTGCCGACCCTCCAGTCATTCCGTCAGCCAGTCTTCTCTGCACGTCCTATGAAGCTGAGCGGATGAGATGCCAAACACTTGTCAGGAAGAGGAGGAAGAGGAAGAGGAGGAAGAGAACAGGACAATATGTGTTGTCTTTGAAACGGAGAGGAGATCTGATGCTGATGACGATGGTGAAGAGATAGATGGACAGGTCTTTGCTCAGGCACGGCTCGGTTTCTGACGGGTCTCCCAGTGCGCCCTGGGAAGTGCGGTCCTCAGCTCTCCAGGCTCATGAAGGCCACCACCTGCTCCAGCTTGAAGGACAGTCTCTGTTTCCTGGCGGCATCGTCCTGCTCCAGCGCACACACAATCTGACAGAGAGAGACACACACAACCAGTCCCTGTGTTACTGTCAGCCCCACACACAATCTGACAGAGAGAGACACACACAGCCAGTCCCTGTGTTACTGTCAGCCCCACACACAGCCAGTCCCTGTGTTACTGTCAGCCCCACACACAATCTGACAGAGAGAGACACACACAGCCAGTCCCTGTGTTACTGTCAGCCCCACACACAATCTGACAGAGAGAGACACACACAGCCAGTCCCTGTGTTACTGTCAGCCCCACACACAGCCAGTCCCTGTGTTACTGTCAGCCCCACACACAATCTGACAGAGAGACACACACAGCCAGTCCCTGTGTTACTGTCAGCCCCACACACAGCCAGTCCCTGTGTTACTGTCAGCCCCAAACACAATCTGACAGAGAGAGACACACACAGCCAGTCCCTGTGTTACTGTCAGCCCCACATAGCCAGTTCACGTGTTACTGTCAGCCCCACAAACAGCCAGTCCCTGTGTTACTGTCAGCCTCACACACAGCCAGTCCCTGTGTTACTGTCAGCCCCACACACAGTCAGTCCCTGTGTTACTGTCAGCCCCACACACAGCCAGTCCCTGTGTTACTGTCAGCCCCACACACAGCCAGTCCCTGTGTTACTGTCAGCCCCGCACACAGCCAGTCCCTGTGTTACTGTCAGCCCCACACACAGCCAGTTCACGTGTTACTGTCAGCCCCACACACAGCCAGTCCCTGTGTTACTGTCAGCCTCACACACAGCCAGTCCCTGTGTTACTGTCAGCCTCACACAGCCAGTCCCTGTGTTACTGTCAGCCCCACACACAGCCAGTCCCTGTGTTACTGTCAGCCCCACACACAGCCAGTCCCTGTGTTACTGTCAGCCCCACACACAGCCAGTCCCTGTGTTACTGTCAGCCTCACACACAGCCAGTCCCTGTGTTACTGTCAGCCTCACACACAGCCAGTCCACGTTTTACTGTCAGCCCACACACAGCCAGTCCCTGTGTTACTGTCAGCCCCACACACAGCCAGTTCACGTGTTACTGTCAGCCCCACACACAGCCAGTTCACGTGTTACTGTCAGCACCACACACAGCCAGTCCCTGTGTTACTGTCAGCCTCACACACAGCCAGTCCCTGTGTTACTGTCAGCCCCACACACAGCCAGTCCCTGTGTTACTGTCAGCCCCACACACAGCCAGTCCCTGTGTTACTGTCAGCCTCACACACAGCCAGTCCCTGTGTTACTGTCAGCCTCACACACAGCCAGTCCCTGTGTTACTGTCAGCCCCACACACAGCCAGTCCCTGTGTTACTGTCAGCCCCACACACAGCCAGTCCCTGTGTTACTGTCAGCCCCACACAGCCAGTCCCTGTGTTACTGTCAGCCCCACACACAGCCAGTCCCTGTGTTACTGTCAGCCCCACACAGCCAGTCCATGTGTTACTGTCAGCCCCACACACAATCTGACAGAGAGAGACACACACAGCCAGTCCCTGTGTTACTGTCAGCCCCACACACAGCCAGTCCCTGTGTTACTGTCAGCCCCACACACAATCTGACAGAGAGACACACACAGCCAGTCCCTGTGTTACTGTCAGCCCCACACACAGCCAGTCCCTGTGTTACTGTCAGCCCCAAACACAATCTGACAGAGAGAGACACACACAGCCAGTCCCTGTGTTACTGTCAGCCCCACACAGCCAGTTCACGTGTTACTGTCAGCCCCACAAACAGCCAGTCCCTGTGTTACTGTCAGCCTCACACACAGCCAGTCCCTGTGTTACTGTCAGCCCCACACACAGCCAGTCCCTGTGTTACTGTCAGCCCCACACACAGCCAGTCCCTGTGTTACTGTCAGCCCCACACACAATCTGACAGAGAGACACACACAGCCAGTCCCTGTGTTACTGTCAGCCCCACACACAGCCAGTCCCTGTGTTACTGTCAGCCCCAAACACAATCTGACAGAGAGAGACACACACAGCCAGTCCCTGTGTTACTGTCAGCCCCACATAGCCAGTTCACGTGTTACTGTCAGCCCCACAAACAGCCAGTCCCTGTGTTACTGTCAGCCTCACACACAGCCAGTCCCTGTGTTACTGTCAGCCCCACACACAGTCAGTCCCTGTGTTACTGTCAGCCCCACACACAGCCAGTCCCTGTGTTACTGTCAGCCCCGCACACAGCCAGTCCCTGTGTTACTGTCAGCCCCGCACACAGCCAGTCCCTGTGTTACTGTCAGCCCCACACACAGCCAGTTCACGTGTTACTGTCAGCCCCACACACAGCCAGTCCCTGTGTTACTGTCAGCCTCACACACAGCCAGTCCCTGTGTTACTGTCAGCCTCACACAGCCAGTCCCTGTGTTACTGTCAGCCCCACACACAGCCAGTCCCTGTGTTACTGTCAGCCCCACACACAGCCAGTCCCTGTGTTACTGTCAGCCCCACACACAGCCAGTCCCTGTGTTACTGTCAGCCTCACACACAGCCAGTCCCTGTGTTACTGTCAGCCTCACACACAGCCAGTCCACGTTTTACTGTCAGCCCACACACAGCCAGTCCCTGTGTTACTGTCAGCCCCACACACAGCCAGTTCACGTGTTACTGTCAGCCCCACACACAGCCAGTTCACGTGTTACTGTCAGCACCACACACAGCCAGTCCCTGTGTTACTGTCAGCCTCACACACAGCCAGTCCCTGTGTTACTGTCAGCCCCACACACAGCCAGTCCCTGTGTTACTGTCAGCCCCACACACAGCCAGTCCCTGTGTTACTGTCAGCCTCACACACAGCCAGTCCCTGTGTTACTGTCAGCCTCACACACAGCCAGTCCCTGTGTTACTGTCAGCCCCACACACAGCCAGTCCCTGTGTTACTGTCAGCCCCACACACAGCCAGTCCCTGTGTTACTGTCAGCCCCACACAGCCAGTCCCTGTGTTACTGTCAGCCCCACACACAGCCAGTCCCTGTGTTACTGTCAGCCCCAAATAGCCAGTCCATGTGTTACTGTCAGCCCCACACACAATCTGACAGAGAGAGACACACACAGCCAGTCCCTGTGTTACTGTCAGCCCCACACACAGCCAGTCCCTGTGTTACTGTCAGCCCCACACACAATCTGACAGAGAGACACACACAGCCAGTCCCTGTGTTACTGTCAGCCCCACACACAGCCAGTCCCTGTGTTACTGTCAGCCCCAAACACAATCTGACAGAGAGAGACACACACAGCCAGTCCCTGTGTTACTGTCAGCCCCACACAGCCAGTTCACGTGTTACTGTCAGCCCCACAAACAGCCAGTCCCTGTGTTACTGTCAGCCTCACACACAGCCAGTCCCTGTGTTACTGTCAGCCCCACACACAGTCAGTCCCTGTGTTACTGTCAGCCCCACACACAGCCAGTCCCTGTGTTACTGTCAGCCCCACACACAGCCAGTCCCTGTGTTACTGTCAGCCCCGCACACAGCCAGTCCCTGTGTTACTGTCAGCCCCACACACAGCCAGTTCACGTGTTACTGTCAGCCCCACACACAGCCAGTCCCTGTGTTACTGTCAGCCTCACACACAGCCAGTCCCTGTGTTACTGTCAGCCTCACACAGCCAGTCCCTGTGTTACTGTCAGCCCCACACACAGCCAGTCCCTGTGTTACTGTCAGCCCCACACACAGCCAGTCCCTGTGTTACTGTCAGCCCCACACACAGCCAGTCCCTGTGTTACTGTCAGCCTCACACACAGCCAGTCCCTGTGTTACTGTCAGCCTCACACACAGCCAGTCCACGTTTTACTGTCAGCCCACACACAGCCAGTCCCTGTGTTACTGTCAGCCCCACACACAGCCAGTTCACGTGTTACTGTCAGCCCCACACACAGCCAGTTCACGTGTTACTGTCAGCACCACACACAGCCAGTCCCTGTGTTAATGTCAGCCCCGCACACAGCCAGTCCCTGTGTTACTGTCAGCCCCGCACACAGCCAGTCCCTGTGTTACTGTCAGCCCCACACACAGCCAGTTCACGTGTTACTGTCAGCCCCACACACAGCCAGTCCCTGTGTTACTGTCAGCCTCACACACAGCCAGTCCCTGTGTTACTGTCAGCCTCACACAGCCAGTCCCTGTGTTACTGTCAGCCCCACACACAGCCAGTCCCTGTGTTACTGTCAGCCCCACACACAGCCAGTCCCTGTGTTACTGTCAGCCCCACACACAGCCAGTCCCTGTGTTACTGTCAGCCTCACACACAGCCAGTCCCTGTGTTACTGTCAGCCTCACACACAGCCAGTCCACGTTTTACTGTCAGCCCACACACAGCCAGTCCCTGTGTTACTGTCAGCCCCACACACAGCCAGTTCACGTGTTACTGTCAGCCCCACACACAGCCAGTTCACGTGTTACTGTCAGCACCACACACAGCCAGTCCCTGTGTTACTGTCAGCCTCACACACAGCCAGTCCCTGTGTTACTGTCAGCCCCACACACAGCCAGTCCCTGTGTTACTGTCAGCCCCACACACAGCCAGTCCCTGTGTTACTGTCAGCCTCACACACAGCCAGTCCCTGTGTTACTGTCAGCCTCACACACAGCCAGTCCCTGTGTTACTGTCAGCCCCACACACAGCCAGTCCCTGTGTTACTGTCAGCCCCACACACAGCCAGTCCCTGTGTTACTGTCAGCCCCACACAGCCAGTCCCTGTGTTACTGTCAGCCCCACACACAGCCAGTCCCTGTGTTACTGTCAGCCCCAAATAGCCAGTCCATGTGTTACTGTCAGCCCCACACACAATCTGACAGAGAGAGACACACACAGCCAGTCCCTGTGTTACTGTCAGCCCCACACACAGCCAGTCCCTGTGTTACTGTCAGCCCCACACACAATCTGACAGAGAGACACACACAGCCAGTCCCTGTGTTACTGTCAGCCCCACACACAGCCAGTCCCTGTGTTACTGTCAGCCCCAAACACAATCTGACAGAGAGAGACACACACAGCCAGTCCCTGTGTTACTGTCAGCCCCACACAGCCAGTTCACGTGTTACTGTCAGCCCCACAAACAGCCAGTCCCTGTGTTACTGTCAGCCTCACACACAGCCAGTCCCTGTGTTACTGTCAGCCCCACACACAGTCAGTCCCTGTGTTACTGTCAGCCCCACACACAGCCAGTCCCTGTGTTACTGTCAGCCCCACACACAGCCAGTCCCTGTGTTACTGTCAGCCCCGCACACAGCCAGTCCCTGTGTTACTGTCAGCCCCACACACAGCCAGTTCACGTGTTACTGTCAGCCCCACACACAGCCAGTCCCTGTGTTACTGTCAGCCTCACACACAGCCAGTCCCTGTGTTACTGTCAGCCTCACACAGCCAGTCCCTGTGTTACTGTCAGCCCCACACACAGCCAGTCCCTGTGTTACTGTCAGCCCCACACACAGCCAGTCCCTGTGTTACTGTCAGCCCCACACACAGCCAGTCCCTGTGTTACTGTCAGCCTCACACACAGCCAGTCCCTGTGTTACTGTCAGCCTCACACACAGCCAGTCCACGTTTTACTGTCAGCCCACACACAGCCAGTCCCTGTGTTACTGTCAGCCCCACACACAGCCAGTTCACGTGTTACTGTCAGCCCCACACACAGCCAGTTCACGTGTTACTGTCAGCACCACACACAGCCAGTCCCTGTGTTACTGTCAGCCTCACACACAGCCAGTCCCTGTGTTACTGTCAGCCCCACACACAGCCAGTCCCTGTGTTACTGTCAGCCCCACACACAGCCAGTCCCTGTGTTACTGTCAGCCTCACACACAGCCAGTCCCTGTGTTACTGTCAGCCTCACACACAGCCAGTCCCTGTGTTACTGTCAGCCCCACACACAGCCAGTCCCTGTGTTACTGTCAGCCCCACACACAGCCAGTCCCTGTGTTACTGTCAGCCCCACACAGCCAGTCCATGTGTTACTCTCAGCCCCACACACAGCCAGTTCACGTGTTACTGTCAGCCTCACACACCAGCTGACAATGGCAGAGTAATGGCACATACAATAAATGTTTCTTCTGTATGACAGTGTTTCTGGAACCTTTCCTCTGGGACCCCTTGACGTCTCACAATTTAGTTGAAGACCTGAACTACCACATCTTTTTTTTTTTTTTGGTATTTAAAAAACGACAGAAAGGCTTGATGATCTAAGCTGAGAAGTGTGTTCTCTCTGTAGTAGAACAAAGACATGGTTGGGAGTCCTCCAGGAGAGGTTGGAAAACCGCTGATATACGCCGTCTGGGTTGCTTGTAAATGTATTTTACATACATCTTCCAGATGGTCTGAACCTACACGTCATCTACAATACATTTCAACTTCAAACCCAACTGTGTAAGACTGGCTGTCCACAATGGAACACTGCTACCCGTCTTGAATAAAGTGTGATTTTTGTCCACGGTGTGTTGCCGTACCTCCTCTGTGTATTTGCCCACGTAGGAGTAGATCTCACTGAGGGAGCTCATGCTGTTGAACTCGTTAATGTGCATCCGGGACTGCTCTGCCAGGTACGCATTCATGTCCTGGTCACTGATGGCCGGCATCTTACTGATGTCTGAGTAGTACCTGTGGAGGTAACACACACAGCAGAATGTATTAGTGAACTGTGTAATCACTACATTTACATACATACACCCCAAAATGCTTAATTCTTGGATTTAAATGTCACATGTTATTTCAGGGTTGTTTCAAGACAGAGAGGTTTTAGCCTTTAGAATCTTGTATGGAACCTTTATTTAACCAGGAAAGTCAGTTAATTAAGAACAAATTCTTATTTACAAAGACGGCCTACCCCGGCCAAACCCTAACGACACTGGGCCAATTGTGCACCGCCCTATGTGACTCCCAATTGTGGCCGGTTGTGATACAGCCTGGAATTGAACCAGGGTCTGTAGTGACACCTCTAGCACTGAAATGAAGTGCCTTAGACCGCTGCGCCATTCGGGAGCCTAGAATAGGAATCATGTTAGAGACAGTTGTCTCGTCCCCAATCACTTTTCACAGTCTGAGCAGCCCTGACTCTCTATAGACATTTACATTTTTCTAATTTAGCAGACGCTCTTATCCAAAGCAATTGGGGTTAAGTGCCTTGCTCAAGGGTACATCGATATATTTTGCACATTGTTGGCTAAGGGTTTGGAACCTTTTGGCCCAATGCTCTTAACCCTTAGGCTACCTGCCGCCCTCGTACAAATGGCCTAAAAGCTGCAAAGGCACTTAGCAGTGTATGTGAACCCCCCCCTCTCTCTCACACACAGACTGTGTCTCCGGGAAGCTCTCAGCTGCGTCAGGGTAAAGAGGGCTGGAGAAGGAGAAGTAATCAGCCAGTGTCAACAGCAGCTGAGGCCCTCTGTCAACTCCTTCATTAAAGATGGTCATTACCTGTTTAATTCCGGTGCCACAACTGCTCCTGGACACCACAAATTTAGTCTGATGTGGTGTGGTATGGTGTGTGGTGTGGTGTGGTATGGTGTTGTATGGTGTGTGGTGTGGTATGGTGTGTGGTGTGGTGTGATGTGTGGTATGTGGTATGGTGTGTGGAAACCGAGGCTATTAAGCTAACAGAGCAGGTTACACGACAGGTGGGCATTGCAGGTTATTTATTGTAAGGAAAGTCACAGGAAGGTCACACCCACTCACACACACCTCGGCCACCTGCTCAGGGCAGGAGGGCAATTGGAGAAAGTGAGTCGTGGGGTTTGAGAGGGTAAAGGAAATTGGAGGGATTTCTGTCTCCAGGTAAAACAGCAGGTCCACCTGACATCTCTGGTTCTAGGTGACGACGTGGGGCCTTATTCCAAATCGTCTCCTTTCTTAGACACTTGATCTAAACATAGTGGAAATCACACCTAGAGCAGGGGTCAGCAGCCCACGGGCCAAAACCGACCTACAAGGGATTTTTTTTGCTGGCCCGCAAGAGATATTCATTTTGGAATTCAGCAACAACAACAACAACAACAACAACAACAATATTGTGTTCCTGCGAATAAAACAATATCCGTATGTGATCATGTCTCAACTTAACCAAGGCATGAAATGATTGGTATCTTCCAATATATATATTTTATTGGCTTAGTTGTTGTCAATTTGCAGTGTAGAAATTAAGATTATAATTATAGATTATAATTATGTTCCGGTCAGCCCACCATCCGCTCCGACAAAAATGGTCCTGCAGCTGAATCTAGTTGCCGACCCCTTGGCCACAAGGTCCACTTGGAATTGAACCTTTGGTATTTGTTATGTGTTATCAGGCTAGGGGAATTGAACATTTGGTATTTGTTATGTGTTATCAGGCTAGGGGAATTGAACCTTTGGTATTTGTTATGTGTTATCAGGCTAGGAGAATTGAACATTTGATATTTGTTATGTATTATCAGGCTAGGAGAATTGAACCTTTGTTATGTGTTATCAGGCTAGGGGAATTTAACATTTGATATTTGTTATGTGTTTTCAGGCTAGGAGAATTGAACCTTTGTTATGTGTTATCAGGCTAGGGGAATTGAACATTTGGTATTTGTTATGTGTTATCAGGCTAGGAGAATTGAACATTTGGTATTTGTTATGTGTTTTCAGGCTAGGGGAATTGAACATTTGGTATTTGTTATGTGTTATCAGGCTAGGGGAATTGAACATTTGGTATTTGTTATGTGTTATCAGGCTAGGGGAATTGGGTCCTGCCATGCTTGATGTTGACATCCAATGAATGGTAGAATCAGGATGGTAACAAGAGTACATTTGTTTTTTTGCAGACAGATGCAAAATCCAGTTAGTTTCAGGCTAGGGGAATTGAACATTTGGTATTTGTTATGTGTTATCAGGCTAGGGGAATTGAACATTTGGTATTTGTTATGTGTTATCAGGCTAGGGGAATTGGGTCCTGCCATGCTTGATGTTGACATCCAATGAATGGTAGAATCAGGATGGTAACAAGAGTACATTTGTTTTTTTGCAGACAGATGCAAAATCCAGTTAACAGCCCCCCCCCCCCCCCCCCCCCCCCAGAGAGCTGTGAATGTAAGTATGCCATTTCCCTGATACAGTCCATGTGTTAATGTCAGGGGTTTTCACTTTGATTTCCCATTGTAATCTTCTATCCGAGCAGAGGATCAAATGAACTGCATATATGACAGGTCTGAGGAACTTGTCATTGTCTGGGGCCAATTAAATCCCACCTCAAATACCGCTCCAACTGAATGGAATGAATATTAACAGTCTGTCTGTAGTTGGAGGCTCTGAGGGAACATGCATGTCCAACCCTTGCAAACCACTCCAACCATCAAATTGTGCCAATGCGACATAAATCAACAAGACCCCAACACAACTTAGATCCTGTAAGATGTCAGCTTTCATAAAAGTGCTGAGTTAGTGAGATACAGTTGTAGGAACTCATGTACCGGCCGAGACCCACAGGATTTCTTCCTTGTGTTAAATCATATCAGATTGCTTTTCTGTGGATGTCATACAGTAATAACATGTTAAGGTAGAGTCTTCCCAGAGGGGCACAGCTCCACTACAAGACCAGAGGCAAACTGCCTGATCTCCAAACGTACCATGACCAAGCTATAGGCTTCCATTATGGTGCTCCTACCCCCCTCCCTGGTACGGCTCTACAATAACCGCTAACCTCCACAGCGCTTATGAAGATGTAGAACGGAGGAGAAATCACAGGAAGACATGTATCTGTGCCTGAGTATTCCTCTCACTCCGCCTTCTTTCTTTAGTTAAACTCTGCAGTCTGTCTATTTGAAGTGTTTTTCACGGTGTGACTGAAGTGTCTGTCGGGCTGGATTGGAAGCAGAGTTGAAGACCGGTGGATGTGTGTGTTACAGATTGTGTGTGTGTGTGTGTTGGGGAGGGGGAGGGGGGGGGGGTTGCAGATGGGGAATGAAGAGAGAGAGAGTGGGAAGAAAGAGTGAAGCAATAGTGGGGAGAGAGGGGGAAGGGAGTGGGGAGAGAGTGGAGAGGAAGTGGAGAGTGAGTGGGGAGGAAGTGGAGAGAGAGTGGGGAGGAAGTGGAGAGAGAGGGGGAAGGGAGTGGAGAGAGAGGGGGAAGGGAGTGGAGAGAGAGGGGGAAGGGAGTGGAGAGAGAGGGCGAAGGGAGTGGAGAGAGAGAGAGGGAGAGAGGGGGAAGGGAGTGGGGAGAGAGTGGGGAGGGGAGTTGGGAGAGAGGAGGAAGGGAGTTAGGAGAGAGGAGGAAGGGAGTGTGGGGAGAGAGAGATGAGAGAGAAGGAAGGAGGAGAGAAGGAAGAGTGTGGGGAGAGACTTGAGCTTGTCTCAGGTGTTGGACTCGATGACAGTTGCTATCCATTATAGAGCTGTGATTGGTTGGCCAGAATTCATGGACAGTGCTTAGCGAAGGGTCAATTGTATATAGATGGGCAAATTAAATTGTGTGAATATGCTGATGGTCTCAATGCACATCACAACCTTCAGGTAGGCTTTGCCAATCAACAAGACTGTGAGATCTAATTTGCCTATCCTGATCCGGGTTTATACACACTATTTTGAGATTTAATTTGTTAATTAAGATTGATGTCATTGACGTGGAGGGACTAATCATACTACAATTACACTAAATTAGATCTCACAAAATATGGATTGATCAACTAAACATCACCTATAGAAACATTACATCTCAGAATCATGTGGATGCTAATTGGATTTTCTGCAAAAACTCCTGACCTTAGACATAAATACTTCCTTCACAGACTTTTATGCTTCAGAAATAAACGCCAACTGGTCCACAGGTAATAGGACCGTCACATGGCTTCAGTGTGGACAGGAAGTCTCTGATTAGAATCTTATCACTTTCCCGATCTCTCACGGCTGCCGAACCCCGTCAGCATCTCCCGCTCCTAATGCCACATGACACGTCCACAGTTTACTCACTAGCTGCAGGTCAGACTCAGCCTGTGAAACGGATCCTTATCAGTAATCACCTCACGCGCCCAAGTCGCAAGCAAAGAGCAGGGAACGCTAACAGGAACGTTAACAGGAACACATTGATATGAAGCTTAACAACCTCTAGATTGGCACGGCTGCTTTTAGTTAAATAGTAGTGATTCATCTTTACAGAGAACTACACTACCCATGATTCCCGTCTTTACAATTGCGGTTTGGTTCTGAGAATGTCAACATGTAGAACACAGGAGGTTGGTGGCAGCTTAATATGGGAGAACAGGCTCGTGGTAATGACTGGAGAGGAATCAGAGGAATGGTATCAAATCCATCAAACACATGGTTTCCATGGTTACCAGGTGTTTGATGACATTCCATTTGCTCTGTTCTGGACATTATTATCAGCCGTCCTCCCCTCATCAGCCTCCTGTGATGTAGAATCTCTGTCTGTATACCCTGTGTGTTTTTATCCTCCCCTCATCAGCCTCCCGTGATGTAGAATCTCTGCCTGTATACCCTATTTGTTTTTAATCTGAGGTTGATTGAGTATTTCAGCTATTTGAATTGAACATTTCCTGTCCAAATAATGAATAGCACCTGGGTCAACTGAGATAATGACACAGATGGTCTGATACTACTGTACACACAGTAAGCCCATTGAACCTTTGTATTGCAACACATCACAACCAAGCATCCTTACCTGAGCCCTACTCAAATCCACACAATCACACTCCACACACCTCTGTCCCGTCGACTGCCAAGCCTCATGAAGACTAAGGGCTTCAATCTGTATTGCTGAAGTTCAGTGTTATAGCGCGATTGAATTTGAAAGATAATTTCCTATTGAGCCCACATATGCAGGGTTTACTGTGAATGCAGTCTCAGCTAACGTGGGAACACTGCCTGTACATTTCTATTGCACTGTAGCGCATGCTCTACAGCGCTGTGGATTGATCAAGTCCTTATGCTAAACTGTCTCATCCATATTTAAAGCAGCAAACAACCATAAGCAACCATCCTCTGAAGGGGAGTAACTATAAGATAACCCATCTAGATGTCACTGAGACTAACTATAAGATAACCCATCTATAGATCACTGGGACTAACTATAAGCTAACCCATCTATAGATCACTGGGACTAACTATAAGAGCAAATCAAATTGTATTCATCACATAAACAAGCGAGACTATATACAGGGGTACCGGTACAGAGTCAATGTGTGGGGGCACCGGTTAGTTGAGGTAATTGAGGTAATATGTACATGTAGGTGGAGTTAAAGTGACTATGCATAAATTATTAACAGAGAGTAGCAGCAGCGTAAAAGAGGGATCTGGATTAGCTGTTCAGGAGTCTTATGGCTTGGGTGTAGAAGCTGTTCAGAGGCCTTTTGGGCCTCGGCTTGGCGCTCCGGTACCACTGACCGTGTGGTAGCAGAGAGAACAGTCTATGACTAGGGTGGCTGGAGCCTTGATCATATAGATCATGCACCGTTAATATAAAACACACAAGTACATGCTGACACACACACACACACACAGTGTCCCAGCACACATGCACACATACACTCAGCCTGATGAATCCGATCGTTGGGTTTCAGTCATACAGTACACACACATACAGTATATCCCTGTCCTGCGGCTAGCGCTGAGCACTAACACAGAAACACTTTGGGACCGCTTCACAAGCCCATCTTTTATTCAGCACTCTACCGCCGACCAAATAAATGTAATACAACTCTAATTTGGACAAATGACCACCACCACTGCTGTGCAGTAGTAATCTCCTAACTGCACACACACATGGGTGTACCTGGGCAGGACAGAGAACTCACTGTGGCTCTCTGTCTGTGCCCCTCTACCTCTCCAGCATTAGGAGGCACTGCCATCCATTCCCAGTGGGTTTTCATTTGGAGTCTCCTCCATGGCCCAGGGATCACAACACTACAGCCCTACTGTGTGTACTTATGAGACAAGGGGAAGACTACAGTCTATCAGGGATGTTTATGGACAAAATGGCTGGCAGACATCTATAGGACGACAGAACCACATGATGAACTGCCCTCTCATGTTACGCTCACATGTAGGTCTATATAGAAACTGGAAAAGAGAGAGAGACATGCTGTAGTTACACACACACACACACACACACACACACACACACACACACATCCCAAACCAGCCCCCCCAACTCACACACACACACACACACACCCCAAACCAGCCCCCCCAACTCACACACACCAAACCAGCCCCCGCCCCACCTCACACACACAGTGCACAAACTCCCCAAACCACCCCCCACCCCCCCACCTCACAAACAACACACCCATCCCATCATCCTCTCACCTCTCCACCCAGCTCTTGTAACTGGGGATGTCCTTAGCATAGAGTAGCTTGTTGGAGGGGGAGTCCTTGCCCAGGCGGTGTTCTGAGGTAGAGCAGGAGTCCATGAAGGTCTGGGCCACCACAGACAGACAGGCGTCCGTGATGCTGCTCTTGTGGATGTCGAACACAAACTGGGGGTTCTTGATCACGTTCACCCAGAACCTCAGAGGTAGGCTATTGGGGAGAGACAGAGAGAGTTAGGGAATATCATGTCATCCTGGAACGTCAGAACCTTAGAGGTGGGCTATAGAGGAGACATCATGTAAACACGACACCCTGGCCTTACAGGGGACAGAGAACAGTCTATTACCATAACATACACTAGGTACATTTCTAGGAATGCTTCTCTGTGATAGAACACAACAAATGAAACAGAAGACATCAAGGTGATTTTCTACATTTAGACTTAAATAACAATCATTGTTCAAATCCAAATCCAAGCAGATTACATCCCTGAACATACAACAACTCACATTGGTTAAAGCCAGCCGGTGGATGTGGTCGGTCTGAGCTAACACATTCAGTGGCAGAAGGGAATGAGGACCCATTCACTTTGCAATCTAGTACACGGCTTGTTGCTGATGCGTTCTATTTGATGTTTACGCGATTTAATAAAGCCCTAATCTTAAAAGCAGGCAACGCCAGGGCTTCATGGTTTCCAGCTGTGTCTGGGGGCTTCACACCAACACGGTTCATATTGCCTTGTTTAGACATGCGGCCCATTCCATGCCTGTCTAGAATAATCAAAACACAAGTCTGTTTATTTGTTGGCCTTGGAACGAAAGGAGGTAGCACAGGTGCTAGTGTGTGTTACGGATCAGGTGGTATAAAGACAGGACTGAGAATTGCTTAGATCTCTCTCTCTCTCTCTCTCTCTCATACATATGTATATATATGTATTTATTTATTAACTGGGCAGCATTGTTTTGGATGACGCGACTGTGTGTGCAACATCAGGGAGGAGAGCGAAAAAAAACACAATAATTTGAATAACCCCTCTCCCGACATGTCCTACCCCCCAACCTGCTGTACGACCTAACAAAAGAGGATTTGGCGAGGGAAACCTTGGCATTATGACTCTGAATTAATCTGGACGAATCTTCTGGGATTAGCGGCTGGATCAAAGGATATTAACACCGCCGCGATGCAAGTCTTGATTGTCGTCAATCTGGCGCAGCTGGCCAATACTAGGTTAAGGTCTAGATGGTTTCCGAGGGGAAAGGTCAGATTTAAAGAGTCTCTTCACACGTTCCATTTCTGGGCCAGGTCCATAATGATATTTAGATTTCAGTGAATGTGACACAATACAGGTTTATCTGACAAACTATCACTAGGAGACGATAGAGAGCTGTGTTTGCATTGTGGCAATTGTTCTGCCAATACCTTCGTACAACCTAACTTTTCCCCAAACTGTAAAGCCTTTTCTCCAAACTGTAAAGCCTTTTCCCCAAACGGTAAAGCTTTTTCCCCAAACTGTAAAGCTTTTTCCCCAAACTGTAAAGCTTTTTCCCCAAACTGTAAAGCTTTTCCTCCAAACTGTAAAGCTTTTTCTCCAAACTGTAAAGCTTTTTCTCCAAACTGTAAAGCTTTTTCTCCAAACTGTAACGCCTTTTCTCCAAACTGTAAAGCCTTTTCCCCAAACTGTAAAGCTTTTTCTCCAAACTGTAAAGCTTTTTCCCCAAACTGTAAAGCCTTTTCTCCAAACTGTAAAGCATTTTCCCCAAACTGTAAAGCTTTTTCTCCAAACTGTAAAGCCTTTTCTCCAAACTGTAAAGCCTTTTCTCCAAACTGTAAAGCTTTTTCTCCAAACTGTAAAGCATTTTCTCCAAACTGTAAAGCCTTTTCTCCAAACTGTAAAGCTTTTTCTCCAAACTGTAAAGCTTTTTCCCCAAACTGTAAAGCCTTTTCTCCAAACTGTAAAGCCTTTTCTCCAAACTGTAAAGCCTTTTCCCCAAACTGTAAAGCTTTTTCTCCAAACTGTAAAGCTTTTTCTCCAAACTGTAAAGCCTTTTCTCCAAACTGTAAAGCCTTTTCTCCAAACTGTAAAGCTTTTTCTCCAAACTGTAAAGCTTTTTCTCCAAACTGTAAAGCCTTTTCTCCAAACTGTAAAGCTTTTTCTCCAAACTGTAAAGCTTTTTCTCCAAACTGTAAAGCATTTTCTCCAAACTGTAAAGCTTTTTCTCCAAACTGTAAAGCTTTTTCCCCAAACTGTAAAGCCTTTTCTCCAAACTGTAAAGCCTTTTCTCCAAACTGCAAAGCTTTTTCTCCAAACTGTAAAGCCTTTTCTCCAAACTGTAAAGCCTTTTCTCCAAACTGTAAAGCCTTTTCTCCAAACTGTAAAGCCTTTTCTCCAAACTGTAAAGCTTTTTCTCCAAACTGTAAAGCCTTTTCTCCAAACTGTAAAGCCTTTTCTCCAAACTGTAAAGCCTTTTCTCCAAACTGTAAAGCCTTTTCTCCAAACTGTAAAGCCTTTTCTCCAAACTGTAAAGCTTTTTCTCCAAACTGTAAAGCTTTTTCTCCAAACTGTAAAGCCTTTTCTCCAAACTGTAAAGCTTTTTCTCCAAACTGTAAAGCCTTTTCTCCAAACTGTAAAGCTTTTTCTCCAAACTGTAAAGCCTTTTCTCCAAACTGTAAAGCTTTTTCTCCAAACTGTAAAGCCTTTTCTCCAAACTGTAAAGCTTTTTATCCAAACTGTAAAGCCTTTTCTCCAAACTGTAAAGCCTTTTCTCCAAACTGTAAAGCCTTTTCTCCAAACTGTAAAGCCTTTTCTCCAAACTGTAAAGTATGTTATTCATACTGTGGTGTCCAGGATGGAAGCCCAGGCTAGGCTGGCACGGGCATGAATGAAGATCTAACTTCTGCCCAAGTGGTATTTGGTTATTGTGCAGCGTTACATTGATTGTTGTCTGTGGGGAACGTTTCATTGTCTTGGATGTTTGATCAGATATAACATATCCAATGAGTCAACACACGGGGGTATATGGAGAGCAACTGTGCCCTTGGAATTCACATCTTCTGACGTATTTTAAAGATGTTTGAATGCAGTTATGACACTGCTTTTTTCTTTACAGAGACGAAGCTAAAGTCTTCACTCAGATACTGAATGTGACTCTGTGATCTGTCAACGGTCAGTCAGACAGGAACAACCCTTTTACTCAGGGATGGAGAGAGTGTACAGCACTGAGGCACGACACTACAGAGTATTGTCCAGGCCTAGTGAGTGATTAGCCAGGTCCCAGAACTGTTTGTGCGGTCCTGCCAACTCCTATGGTTTATCCTGTAAATGTAATTATACATTTTTGTCGGGCAGTTCGGAGTTGTCATTGTGCATGGAGTTGTATGGGTTGTTGAACTTTGAGGTCAATGGTTTTTGTTTGTGGTTCCATTACCATCCAATCCCCCTAAAGTGACTTTGGACTTCTTGAAAAGCACTTCAAATAAAATGTTTTATCATTATGGTCATTGTCATGGCTAGTGAGTGTTGGCCTAGCTAACATCAGCAGGACGAATTCCTTGGTTTCCACCGAAACAGGACGGATTAAAGGTAAATATTTACCCAATATCTACAAATCAAATCAAACAACAGTGTTATCTTGGATCAATACTGATCCATGGTTCTGGTACTCATACTGGAGCCTGTACTTCAGGCTGGGTAGAAGTAGAATGTAATGTCTATATGGAGAATGTGATTTAGTGTAATATCACTGTAACATCTCCGTTGTCAACCTTCAGAGGGATGTGTCTTCCTGTCTGCTGCTGTCATTGGGAGAGTGTGGTGGTGGGTTTATGTGATTAAGGACACAGATGAGTTGTGTGTGCTGTGCAATGTGGGCATGTGTGTGCCAGTCTGCTCTAGAAGCTGGTCATTAAAACGCTGCTTGCTGAAGGGACACACACTGAAGAAAGAGGATGAGAGGGAGATGTCGACACACTGACTGCTGATCCAAAAGATACCATCTGGAGGAGCTCTAGGAGTCTTACTCAAACACACACACACGCACACACACACGCACACACACGCACGCACGCGCGCACACACACACACACGCTGATGCAGAAAGGCATGCACTCGCACAGGTATTTAAACAGATGCACAATGCATGAACACACACACACACACACACACACACACACACACCCCACAAACGCTCTCTCTCTCAAACCATTAGTAATGAGGAGGGCAAGTAAAGGTCATATGCTGGGGGACAGAGGAGGCAGGTGGGAGGAGCTATAGGAGGATGGGCTCATTGTAATGGCTGGAATGGAATTCATGGAACAGAGTCAAACATGTGGTTTCCATGTGGTTGATATGTTTGGCACCATTTCATGTATTCCATTCCAGCTATTATAATGAGCCCGTCCTCCTAAAGCTCCTCCCACCAGCCGTCTATGCTGTGGGATGATTACACAGTCAACCATGGTGGATGATCACACAGTTAACCATGGTGGATGATCACACAGTCAACCATGGTGGATGATCACACAGTTAACCATGGTGGATGATCACACAGTCAACCATGGTGGATGATCACACAGTCAACCATGGTGGATGATCACACAGTCAACCATGGTGGATGATCACACAGTCAACCATGCACTAGACTGAGTGATGATGAAAGGTCTGTCTGTCAGAGGCTCTTCCTGTACCAGCCTGCTTCTGGGAATCAAACAATATGGCTGACAGGAAAATAGACTATTATCGACCCCTAAACAAATAAAAACTGCCTTTAATGAGGAACTATTATACCTACGCCTCACATTAATTGAGTCTACTAACATGGTCTACATATCTATGAATAACTGCAGCACAGAAAATAGTCTAGACTCTCACCCAGAGACATGACAATGACAGGATGGGTTCTTGGAAACCACACACAGCTGTGTGTCTCTCAATTTCAATCTCAGGTTAGGATGGATTATTTCAATCTATCTCTGCTGCTGGAGAATTACACAGGGCAGAGAATAATCTGGTTTGACGGATATGTCCCCACTGCTTGGTGTAGAACAGGGGACATGGTGCTCTGAGCTGGCTGGGTGTATTTAATAATCTGGTTTGAAGGATATGTCCCCACTGTTTGGTGTAGAACAGGGGACATGGTGCTCTGAGCTGGCTGGGTGTATTTAATAATCTGGTTTGAAGGATATGTCCCCACTGCTTGGTGTAGAACAGGGGACATGGTGCTCTGAGCTGGCTGGGTGTATTTAATAATCTGGTTTGAAGGATATGTCCCCACTGTTTGGTGTAGAACAGGGGACATGGTGCTCTGAGCTGGCTGGGTGTATTTAATAATCTGGTTTGAAGGATATGTCCCCACTGCTTGGTGTAGAACAGGGGACATGGTGCTCTGAGCTGGCTGGGTGTATTTAATAATCTGGTTTGACGGATATGTCCCCACTGCTTGGTGTAGAACAGGGGACATGGTGCTCTGAGCTGGCTGGGTGTATTTAATAATCTGGTTTGACGGATATGTCCCCACTGTTTGGTGTAGAACAGGGGACATGGTGCTCTGAGCTGGCTGGGTGTATTTAATAATCTGGTTTGAAGGATATGTCCCCACTGCTTGGTGTAGAACAGGGGACATGGTGCTCTGAGCTGGCTGGGTGTATTTAATAATCTGGTTTGAAGGATATGTCCCCACTGCTTGGTGTAGAACAGGGGACATGGTGCTCTGAGCTGGCTGGGTGTATTTAATAATCTGGTTTGAAGGATATGTCCCCACTGCTTGGTGTAGAACAGGGGACATGGTGCTCTGAGCTGGCTGGGTGCAGAAGGCACTAAGCGTTGTGTAAGCGTTGTGTAAGCGTTACCAGTATGTTATATTAAAGGACTGTTTAACGTTTCCCCTCTTGCGAGAGTGATTCCATTAATGTCTATTGTAAGAGCGACCTACAGAGCTCTTGGAAAACACTTAACACGCTCTTTTGCAAATGGTGCAATAACGCAGACACTGGGAAGGATACAAATTAGGACCATGAAGTAAATAGTCTCTCTTTCCCCCTCTCTCTCCACTCTCCTCCGGACGACTGCCCCACAAATCAATTCCCAGCCCCATGGTCCTTTGGGTCGGAGCTGAGTGATGCATGATGGGACCATGGCGAAGGCCAGGGGCTAATGAGTTATTAGCGTGGTGTTTAACTCCCACTGAGTCCATTTCCTCTTCTCCTCCACCCCCTCCTCTCCTCCTCTCTTCCTCTCTCCCTCATTCTAATCCACTCCAGGTTATTTAACCCTGCCACCCCTTCAGGAGGGGGACACAGGTCTAAATTAATCAGAGGGTATTCATTTGGAGTCCACTTCCTTCACCTAGCCTCCCCTGGTTTCCTCGCCCAGGCGACTACGGGCGGCTCGTTCCCGGTCGGTCACCATGGTAATGTCAGAGCTGGCTGCCCTGATTGGTTGCCTGTGGGATTAGCTCTTCGTCATTGGATTTAATGAAGATTGTTCACACACTCCATGGTTCATTCAGTAGGCATGGAGGTGGTGGTGGAGCAGGGAGACATATTTAGGGCAGTGCCATCTTCTCTCTGATAAACTTCCGTGTGTGTGTGTGTGTGTGTGTGTATACAAGAGTGTACATGTGTCTGTGTTTCTACACGTGTGTGTGTGTGTGTGTGTGTAGGGGGGGGGGGTTGCAGTACACTTCCAATGTTAACCTGTTTTAGCACAGTACACAGTAAAACAACAGAAAAGGCCAGATGTCGCCAGTGTCTCACCAGTTGCTTTTCCATGTGTGTCTGACATGCGGGTCATGGATGCTGTGCTTGTCAGCCTGCTCATCCAGGAAGTCAAACATGTACTTGATGGCCAGGGGCAGGGCGCTGCCTCGGTGGGCCGTGCTGAAGATGGTCTCAAACAGGTCGTCCACAAACTTCTGTAAAGTGCCCTGTGGAAGCAGAGAGATCAGCAGTGAGCGACAGACAACACACACAGAGACAGAGACAGAGAGAATGGCGACAGGTGTCTGCAACACTGGTATCAGACACATCGGTATCAGACACATCGGTATCAGACACATCAGTATCAGACACATCGATATCAGACACATCGGCATCAGACACATCGGTATCAGACACATCGGTATCAGACACATCGGTATCAGACACATCGGTATCAGACACATCGGTATCAGACACATCGGTATCAGACACATCGGCATCGGACACATCGGTATCAGACACATCGGTATCAGACACATCGGCATCAGACACATCGGTATCAGACACATCGGTATCAGACACATCGGTATCAGACACATCGGTATCAGACACATCGGTATCAGACGCATCGGTATCAGACGCATCGGTATCAGACGCATCGGTATCAGACGCATCGGTATCAGACGCATCGGTATCAGACGCATCGGTATCAGACGCATCGGTATCAGACACATCGGTATCAGACACATCGGCATCAGACACATCGGTATCAGACGCATCGGTATCAGACGCATCGGTATCAGACACATCGGTATCAGACACATCGGCATCAGACACATCGGCATCAGACACATCGGTATCAGACACATCGGTATCAGACACATCGGTATCAGACCCATCGGTATCAGACCCATCGGTATCAGACACATCGGTATCAGACACATCGGCATCAGACACATCGGCATCAGACACATCGGCATCAGACACATCGGTATCAGACCCATCGGTATCAGACCCATCGGTATCAGACACATCGGTATCAGACACATCGGTATCAGACACATCGGTATCAGACCCATCGGTATCAGACACATCGTATCAGACACATCGGTATCAGACACATCGGTATCAGACACATCGGCATCAGACACATCGGTATCAGACACATCGGTATCAGACACATCGGTATCAGACACATCGGTATCAGACACATCGGGAATACTTACTTTACTTGACACCCAGTGTCAACACGTTATGACACAGTCATAACCATGTCATAATAGCTGACATAACTTGTCATAACCTGTCATAATATGGTTATAACACTGTCAAGACCAATATATTTACACCTGTTGTGACATATATTGGGTCATTTTATGGCTGGTTATAACACCTACATAAGAGTGTCAAAACACACATTTATTCAAATGAGTTTTTTTCCCTGACAACTTTTAAAGTTTGTTTCTTAAATCCTTTGTTGTTGTGAATTCTTTACATTCATATTTTATTCATCATATTTTAAATAACTCTAGAAAATACACTTTATGAGACTGTTAAGAAGCATTATGACCATCCTGTGTCACTTTACTTGGACTAAGAAAATACACTTTGACACTCAAGAAGCATTATGACCATCATAATCACATAAGCCAGATAGGCCATCTGTCAAAAAGAGGGTGTCTTGTCCTGCTCCTGAAATCTCCTTCTGCATTCATCCCAGTCATCAGCAGAGCATTGGGGTAAGTGCATGTCTGACATCATTTTGTGTGCAATTACAATGATCATTTAATATGGTCAATAAAATAAAATAAAATACTTAGGCTATGATGTCATGGAATGTTTTTCCTTGTGTGTTAGGTTTGGTGGGTTTTGACACTTATGTAGGTGTCATAACCAGCCATAAAATAACACAATATATGTCACAACAGGTCAAAAAATGTCATGAGTGTTATGACCGTATTATAACAGGTTATGACACGTTACGTCAGATATTATGACATGGTTATGACCGTATTATAACAGGTTATGACACGTTACATCAGATATTGTGACATGGTTATCACATGGTTTCCATGTGTTTGATACCATTCCATTCACTACATTCCATCCATTATGGATGTGTGCGTCTGACTGAGAGTGGGTTTTATCCTGTGTATCTGATGGTGTTTCCTGATGTGTTTCTCTCTCTCTCTCTCTGGTCCTAAATCTCTGGGCTTTGATGGGAAATTGTTTTTTCACAGTTCACTTTTAATAATATCTGGGAACAGGAGGTGCATCTCCTAAGCCTCTGTGTGTGGAGGGATTAGCTCACACACTGCACCATTGACCCTAATTTGATTTAATGTTCTCGTCTTTAAGGAGGAGAGAAGAGAGAGAACGAGATAGATAGAAAGAGAAAATCTAATCCACTTGTAAGGAATGAGCTGATAGAATGTGAGGGGGAGAAGAGAGGAGAGGACAGAATGACAAAAAGCAACAGTGAGGGAAGCCTATCTGGAAAGAGCCACAAGCGCGCAGTGTGTCAGATGAGGTGTGCACAAGCGGCAAATAAAAATCCCAATTTGGGTGGAGCGGTGACTGAGTCAGAGAGGAGAGAGGGAGGGGGGCGTGAGGAGAATCCAGTTAGCTGACAATCACAGCCGTGATTCTACCATGTCCCACATTTCTGACAGCTTATCATTTGCCTATGAAGATGAAAATATACATTTCTTCCTCAAACCCTGTGTAGTCATGGGGACCGTTTAGTGGCAGGGAGGCTGTTATACATGTAGTGTGTGTATGTGTGTGTGTGTGTGTGTGTGTGTGTTATACGTGTGTATGTGAGTGTTTGTGAGTAAGGAATCCCACAGACAGACAACTTCATCATGATAGTCCTTCATCTGTCCCCTGAGAGCACAAGCTGCCATTACAGCCCACTGAAAACACACACACACACACACACACACACACACACACACACACACACACACACACACACACACACACACACACACACACACACACACACACACACACACACACACAGAGAGAGAGAGAGAAACCTGGCCCATCATTACACTGCACTTTAAAGACAATGTGTAATCTAGAATTTAGCCTCACAGACCATGCTGCCTGCATCAGAACTACCCTGTCATTTAGGATGAGGACAGACAGTGTTGTCTCCATCAGAACTACCCTGTCATTTAGGATGAGGACAGACAGTGTTTCCTGCATCAGAACTACCCTGTCATTTAGGATGAGGACAGACAGTGTTGCCTCCATCAGAACTACCCTGTCATTTAGGATGAGGACAGACAGTGTTGCCTGCATCAGAACTACCCTGTCATTTAGGATGAGGACAGACAGTGTTTCCTGCATCAGAACTACCCTGTCATTTAGGATGAGGACAGACAGTGTTGTCTCCATCAGAACTACCCTGTCATTTAGGATGAGGACAGACAGTGTTTCCTGCATCAGAACTACCCTGTCATTTAGGATGAGGACAGACAGTGTTGCCTGCATCAGAACTACCCTGTCATTTAGGATGAGGACAGACAGTGTTGCCTGCATCAGAACTACCCTGTCATTTAGGATGAGGACAGACAGTGTTTCCTGCATCAGAACTACCCTGTCATTTAGGATGAGGACAGACAGTGTTTCCTGCATCAGAACTACCCTGTCATTTAGGATGAGGACAGACAGTGTTGCCTGCATCAGAACTACCCTGTCATTTAGGATGAGGACAGACAGTGTTGTCTCCATCAGAACTACCCTGTCATTTAGGATGAGGACAGACAGTGTTTCCTGCATCAGAACTACCCTGTCATTTAGGATGAGGACAGACAGTGCTGCCTGCATCAGAACTACCCTGTCATTTAGGATGAGGACAGACAGTGTTGCCTGCATCAGAACTACCCTGTCATTTAGGATGAGGACAGACAGTGTTGCCTGCATCAGAACTACCCTGTCATTTAGGATGAGGACAGACAGTGTTGCCTGCATCAGAACTACCCTGTCATTTAGGATGAGGACAGACAGTGCTGCCTGCATCAGAACTACCCTGTCATTTAGGATGAGGACAGACAGTGTTGCCTGCATCAGAACTACCCTGTCATTTAGGATGAGGACAGACAGTGTTTCCTGCATCAGAACTACCCTGTCATTTAGGATGAGGACAGACAGTGTTGCCTACATCAGAACTACCCTGTCATTTAGGATGAGGACAGACAGTGCTGCCTGCATCAGAACTACCCTGTCATTTAGGATGAGGACAGACAGTGCTGCCTGCATCAGAACTACCCTGTCATTTAGGATGAGGACAGACAGTGTTGCCTGCATCAGAACTACCCTGTCATTTAGGATGAGGACAGACAGTGTTTCCTGCATCAGAACTACCCTGTCATTTAGGATGAGGACAGACAGTGTTTCCTGCATCAGAACTACCCTGCCATTTAGGATGAGGACAGACAGTGTTGCCTCCATCAGAACTACCCTGTCATTTAGGATGAGGACAGACAGTGTTGTCTGCATCAGAACTACCCTGTCATTTAGGATGAGGACAGACAGTGCTACCTGCATCAGAACTACCCTGTCATTTAGGATGAGGACAGACAGTGTTGCCTGCATCAGAACTACCCTGTCATTTAGGATGAGGACAGACAGTGTTGCCTGCATCAGAACTACCCTGTCATTTAGGATGAGGACAGACAGTGCTGCCTACATCAGAACTACCCTGTCATTTAGGATGAGGACAGACAGTGTTTCCTGCATCAGAACTACCCTGTCATTTAGGATGAGGACAGACAGTGTTGCCTGCATCAGAACTACCCTGTCATTTAGGATGAGGACAGACAGTGCTGCCTGCATCAGAACTACCCTGTCATTTAGGATGAGGACAGACAGTGTTGCCTGCATCAGAACTACCCTGTCATTTAGGATGAGGACAGACAGTGCTGCCTACATCAGAACTACCCTGTCATTTAGGATGAGGACAGACAGTGTTGCCTGCATCAGAACTACCCTGTCATTTAGGATGAGGACAGACAGTGTTTCCTGCATCAGAACTACCCTGTCATTTAGGATGAGGACAGACAGTGTTGCCTGCATCAGAACTACCCTGTCATTTAGGATGAGGACAGACAGTGTTTCCTGCATCAGAACTACCCTGTCATTTAGGATGAGGACAGACAGTGTTGCCTGCATCAGAACTACCCTGTCATTTAGGATGAGGACAGACAGTTCTGCCTACATCAGAACTACCCTGTCATTTAGGATGAGGACAGACAGTGTTTCCTGCATCAGAACTACCCTGTCATTTAGGATGAGGACAGACAGTGCTGCCTACATCAGAACTAACCTCTCATTTAGGATGAGGACAGACAGTGCTGCCTACATCAGAACTACCCTGTCATTTAGGATGAGGACAGACATTGTTTCCTGCATCAGAACTACCCTGTCATTTAGGATGAAGACAGACAGTGCTGCCTCCATCAGAACTAACCTCTCATTTAGGATGAGGACAGACAGTGCTGCCTGCATCAGAACTACCCTGTCATTTAGGATGAGGACAGACAGTGCTGCCTACATCAGAACTACCCTGTCATTTAGGATGAGGACAGACAGTGTTTCCTGCATCAGAACTACCCTGTCATTTAGGATGAGGACAGACAGTGTTTCCTGCATCAGAACTACCCTGTCATTTAGGATGAGGACAGACAGTGCTGCCTACATCAGAACTAACCTCTCATTTAGGATGAGGACAGACAGTGCTGCCTACATCAGAACTACCCTGTCATTTAGGATGAGGACAGACATTGTTTCCTGCATCAGAACTACCCTGTCATTTAGGATGAGGACAGACAGTGCTGCCTCCATCAGAACTAACCTCTCATTTAGGATGAGGACAGACAGTGCTGCCTGCATCAGAACTACCCTGTCATTTAGGATGAGGACAGACAGTGCTGCCTACATCAGAACTACCCTGTCATTTAGGATGAGGACAGACAGTGTTTCCTGCATCAGAACTACCCTGTCATTTAGGATGAGGACAGACAGTGCTGCCTCCATCAGAACTAACCTCTCATTTAGGATGAGGACAGACAGTGCTGCCTACATCAGAACTACCCTGTCATTTAGGATGAGGACAGACAGTGTTTCCTGCATCAGAACTACCCTGTCATTTAGGATGAGGACAGACAGTGTTTCCTGCATCAGAACTACCCTGTCATTTAGGATGAGGACAGACAGTGCTGCCTCCATCAGAACTAACCTCTCATTTAGGATGAGGACAGACAGTGCTGCCTGCATCAGAACTACCCTGTCATTTAGGATGAGGACAGACAGTGCTGCCTCCATCAGAACTAACCTCTCATTTAGGATGAGGACAGACAGTGCTGCCTGCATCAGAACTACCCTGTCATTTAGGATGAGGACAGACAGTGCTGCCTACATCAGAACTACCCTGTCATTTAGGATGAGGACAGACAGTGCTGCCTGCATCAGAACTACCCTGTCATTTAGGATGAGGACAGACAGTGTTGCCTGCATCAGAACTACCCTGTCATTTAGGATGAGGACAGACAGTGCTGCCTACATCAGAACTACCCTGTCATTTAGGATGAGGACAGACAGTGTTGCCTGCATCAGAACTACCCTGTCATTTAGGATGAGGACAGACAGTGTTTCCTGCATCAGAACTACCCTGTCATTTAGGATGAGGACAGACAGTGTTGCCTGCATCAGAACTACCCTGTCATTTAGGATGAGGACAGACAGTGTTTCCTGCATCAGAACTACCCTGTCATTTAGGATGAGGACAGACAGTGTTGCCTGCATCAGAACTACCTACCCTGTCATTTAGGATGAGGACAGACAGTTCTGCCTACATCAGAACTACCCTGTCATTTAGGATGAGGACAGACAGTGTTTCCTGCATCAGAACTACCCTGTCATTTAGGATGAGGACAGACAGTGCTGCCTACATCAGAACTAACCTCTCATTTAGGATGAGGACAGACAGTGCTGCCTACATCAGAACTACCCTGTCATTTAGGATGAGGACAGACAGTGTTTCCTGCATCAGAACTACCCTGTCATTTAGGATGAGGACAGACAGTGCTGCCTCCATCAGAACTAACCTCTCATTTAGGATGAGGACAGACAGTGCTGCCTGCATCAGAACTACCCTGTCATTTAGGATGAGGACAGACAGTGCTGCCTACATCAGAACTACCCTGTCATTTAGGATGAGGACAGACAGTGTTTCCTGCATCAGAACTACCCTGTCATTTAGGATGAGGACAGACAGTGCTGCCTCCATCAGAACTAACCTCTCATTTAGGATGAGGACAGACAGTGCTGCCTACATGAGAACTACCCTGTCATTTAGGATGAGGACAGACAGTGTTTCCTGCATCAGAACTACCCTGTCATTTAGGATGAGGACAGACAGTGTTTCCTGCATCAGAACTACCCTGTCATTTAGGATGAGGACAGACAGTGCTGCCTCCATCAGAACTAACCTCTCATTTAGGATGAGGACAGACAGTGCTGCCTGCATCAGAACTACCCTGTCATTTAGGATGAGGACAGACAGTGCTGCCTGCATCAGAACTACCCTGTCATTTAGGATGAGGACAGACAGTGCTGCCTACATCAGAACTACCCTGTCATTTAGGATGAGGACAGACAGTGTTTCCTGCATCAGAACTACCCTGTCATTTAGGATGAGGACAGACAGTGCTGCCTCCATCAGAACTAACCTCTCATTTAGGATGAGGACAGACAGTGCTGCCTGCATCAGAACTACCCTGTCATTTAGGATGAGGACAGACAGTGCTGCCTACATCAGAACTACCCTGTCATTTAGGATGAGGACAGACAGTATTGCCTGCATCAGAACTACCCTGTCATTTAGGATGAGGACAGACAGTGCTGCCTACATCAGAACTACCCTGTCATTTAGGATGAGGACAGACAGTGCTGCCTGCATCAGAACTACCCTGTCATTTAGGATGAGGACAGACAGTGCTGCCTGCATCAGAACTACCCTGTCATTTAGGATGAGGACAGACAGTGTTGCCTGCATCAGAACTACCCTGTCATTTAGGATGAGGACAGACAGTGCTGCCTACATCAGAACTACCCTGTCATTTAGGATGAGGACAGACAGTGTTGCCTGCATCAGAACTACCCTGTCATTTAGGATGAGGACAGACAGTGTTTCCTGCATCAGAACTACCCTGTCATTTAGGATGAGGACAGACAGTGTTGCCTGCATCAGAACTACCCTGTCATTTAGGATGAGGACAGACAGTGTTTCCTGCATCAGAACTACCCTGTCATTTAGGATGAGGACAGACAGTGTTGCCTGCATCAGAACTACCCTGTCATTTAGGATGAGGACAGACAGTTCTGCCTACATCAGAACTACCCTGTCATTTAGGATGAGGACAGACAGTGTTTCCTGCATCAGAACTACCCTGTCATTTAGGATGAGGACAGACAGTGCTGCCTACATCAGAACTAACCTCTCATTTAGGATGAGGACAGACAGTGCTGCCTACATCAGAACTACCCTGTCATTTAGGATGAGGACAGACAGTGTTTCCTGCATCAGAACTACCCTGTCATTTAGGATGAGGACAGACAGTGCTGCCTCCATCAGAACTAACCTCTCATTTAGGATGAGGACAGACAGTGCTGCCTGCATCAGAACTACCCTGTCATTTAGGATGAGGACAGACAGTGCTGCCTACATCAGAACTACCCTGTCATTTAGGATGAGGACAGACAGTGTTTCCTGCATCAGAACTACCCTGTCATTTAGGATGAGGACAGACAGTGCTGCCTCCATCAGAACTAACCTCTCATTTAGGATGAGGACAGACAGTGCTGCCTACATCAGAACTACCCTGTCATTTAGGATGAGGACAGACAGTGTTTCCTGCATCAGAACTACCCTGTCATTTAGGATGAGGACAGACAGTGTTTCCTGCATCAGAACTACCCTGTCATTTAGGATGAGGACAGACAGTGCTGCCTCCATCAGAACTAACCTCTCATTTAGGATGAGGACAGACAGTGCTGCCTGCATCAGAACTACCCTGTCATTTAGGATGAGGACAGACAGTGCTGCCTACATCAGAACTACCCTGTCATTTAGGATGAGGACAGACAGTGTTTCCTGCATCAGAACTACCCTGTCATTTAGGATGAGGACAGACAGTGCTGCCTCCATCAGAACTAACCTCTCATTTAGGATGAGGACAGACAGTGCTGCCTGCATCAGAACTACCCTGTCATTTAGGATGAGGACAGACAGTGCTGCCTACATCAGAACTACCCTGTCATTTAGGATGAGGACAGACAGTATTGCCTGCATCAGAACTACCCTGTCATTTAGGATGAGGACAGACAGTGCTGCCTACATCAGAACTACCCTGTCATTTAGGATGAGGACAGACAGTGCTGCCTACATCAGAACTACCCTGTCATTTAGGATGAGGACAGACAGTGCTGCCTGCATCAGAACTACCCTGTCATTTAGGATGAGGACAGACAGTGCTGCCTGCATCAGAACTACCCTGTCATTTAGGATGAGGACAGACAGTGCTGCCTCCATCAGAACTACCCTGTCATTTAGGATGAGGACAGACAGTGTTTCCTGCATCAGAACTACCCTGTCATTTAGGATGAGGACAGACAGTGCTGCCTGCATCAGAACTACCCTGTCATTTAGGATGAGGACAGACAGTGCTGCCTGCATCAGAACTACCCTGTCATTTAGGATGAGGACAGACAGTGCTGCCTCCATCAGAACTACCCTGTCATTTAGGATGAGGACAGACAGTGCTGCCTCCATCAGAACTACCCTGTCATTTAGGATGAGGACAGACAGTGTTGCCTGCATCAGAACTACCCTGTCATTTAGGATGAGGACAGACAGTGCTGCCTCCATCAGAACTAACCTCTCATTTAGGATGAGGACAGACAGTGTTGCCTGCATCAGAACTACCCTGTCATTTAGGATGAGGACAGACAGTGCTGCCTCCATCAGAACTACCCTGTCATTTAGGATGAGGACAGACAGTGCTGCCTCCATCAGAACTAACCTCTCATTTAGGATGAGGACAGACAGTGCTGCCTGCATCAGAACTACCCTGTCATTTAGGATGAGGACAGACAGTGCTGCCTCCATCAGAACTACCCTGTCATTTAGGATGAGGACAGACAGTGCTGCCTGCATCAGAACTACCCTGTCATTTAGGATGAGGACAGACAGTGCTGCCTCCATCAGAACTACCCTGTCATTTAGGATGAGGACAGACAGTGCTGCCTGCATCAGAACTAACCTCTCATTTAGGATGAGGACAGACAGTGCTGCCTGCATCAGAACTACCCTGTCATTTAGGATGAGGACAGACAGTGCTGCCTCCATCAGAACTACCCTGTCATTTAGGATGAGGACAGACAGTGCTGCCTGCATCAGAACTACCCTGTCATTTAGGATGAGGACAGACAGTGTTGCCTGCATCAGAACTACCCTGTCATTTAGGATGAGGACAGACAGTGTTGCCTGCATCAGAACTACCCTGTCATTTACGATGAGGACAGACAGTGTTGCCTGCATCAGAACTACCCTGTAATTTAGAATGAGGACAGACAGTGTTTCCTGCATCAGAACTACCCTGTCATTTAGGATGAGGACAGACAGTGTTTCCTGCATCAGAACTACCCTGTCATTTAGGATGAGGACAGACAGTGTTGCCTGCATCAGAACTACCCTGTCATTTACGATGAGGACAGACAGTGTTGCCTGCATCAGAACTACCCTGTCATTTAGGATGAGGACAGACAGTGTTTCCTGCATCAGAACTACCCTGTCATTTAGGATGAGGACAGACAGTGTTTCCTGCATCAGAACTACGCTGTCATTTAGGATGAGGACAGACAGTGTTGCCTGCATCAGAACTACCCTGTCATTTAGGATGAGGACAGACAGTGTTGCCTGCATCAGAACTACGCTGTCATTTAGGATGAGGACAGACAGTGTTTCCTGCATCAGAACTACCCTGTCATTTAGGATGAGGACAGACAGTGTTTCTTGCATCAGAACTACCCTGTCATTTAGGATGAGGACAGACAGTGTTTCCTGCATCAGAACTACGCTGTCATTTAGGATGAGGACAGACAGTGTTTCTTGCATCAGAACTACCCTGTCATTTAGGATGAGGACAGACAGTGTTGCCTGCATCAGAACTACCCTGTCATTTAGGATGAGGACAGACAGTGTTTCCTGCATCAGAACTACCCTGTCATTTAGGATGAGGACAGACAGTGTTTCCTGCATCATAACTACCCTGTCATTTAGGATGAGGACAGACAGTGTTGCCTGCATCAGAACTACCCTGTCATTTAGGATGAGTGGAAAGAAAACAAAACAACAAAGACTGAGTGGGTGAAGGGTTGTTGGTGTTGTCACAAACAGAGAGAGAGAAACAGAGAGGAAAAGAGGAATAGAGAACGCAATCAAGAAATAAGCCCTTTGCCCCCCCATCAGAGTGACACTGATGGACCTAAAATGGAAAACGTCAGCGCCGGGCCGACCGACGGTATTTATTGGTGAGGTGAAAGTCAAACGCAGTCAATTACAGGGCTGTCGGCACAGTCATACCTCAACAAGAGAGATGGACCCCAAGATAAACTGATTACTTCACAAAACACTCCATCTGTAAAGATGACACGCCGTCTCTGCATCGCATTCCCCCCTGACCAGGGTCATCACAGGTAAATAGAGCATTGCTCAGTGTGTGTGTGTGTGTGTGTGTGTGTGTGTGTGTTTGAATGACTGAGTGTTTTTGTCTGTCTAAGCGTGTTAGATTGTGGCTCTGGTACATGTGCTTCATAGAGAGAGTGTTGCCATATTCATTACACAGCTCCACAGTGACTGCTCACTGCCAATCACAGCACACGCCAGAGAAATGACAGACAACACTCACTCTCCATATCTCTGTTGCCTCCTCAGCCATCTCTGCCAACAACTCTGTTGATGAGTGTGTGTGGGTGTGTGTGTGAATCCTGCCACTAAGCATTCCCATTACAAATCCAGAAAACCAGGTGGAGTGTTGTCTGTCTGAACCACAACACAAAGAGCATGGAATGGTCACACCACCAACACCTCCCTCCCTCCCTCCCTCCCTCCCTCCCTCCCTCCCTCCCTCTCCTACCTCTCTCCCCCTCCCTTCCTCCCTCTCTCCCCCTCCCTCTCTCCCTCTCTCTCTCCCCCTCCCTATCTCTCCCCCTCCCCCCTATCTCTCTCTCTCCCCCCCTCCCTCCCTCTCTCTCTCCCCACCCCCCCCCCCTCTCTCTCCCCTCCTCCCCTATCTCCCTCCCTCCCTCTCTGGAAGAAAGCATGTGTGATGTAAAGGAGGTGCATCATTAGCAAGTGGATTGGTAATTCCCATTGAGCAGTGGGATCAAAGTCACGATTCCCTCCAAACCAAATGAACTGATTTTCTGAGGGGCAATAGCGCCCTGGCATGCTCAAAGAGACTCATTTTACGGCTATTTCCATTTCTGTTTTTCACCAGATAACATCTCTGTCCACAGAAAAAGCCTTTACAGGTTGTATCTTTGTGTGTCACCTCTATCATTAGATATGCTGCTGAGGTCTGAAAGACAATATACAGCTACATATTTTCACTTAGGTCTCAGAGTCTACAGGGGATGAGGAATAATATCATATTTGAATAAGGTGTGCATTCGTGTGATAACTCACCTTAGTGGCCAGCAGCCTGGTCAGGTATATCTCAGAGACCATCTTGGAGCCGCGGTCTCCCTCCTTCTGGTCTCCGTGTTCGTGGTTCTTTACCAGGTGCCACACCTTGACCCCGCTCTCCAGGTCGGGCGTGATCATGGGCGTGCGCGAGCGCAGGCTGTCGGGGCTCCCCGTGTACTTGATCATGTTCTCTGTGGAACATAAAGAACAACATCAGAATATGACACAGAGATGAAGCAGAAACCAATGGACATACTGTAACAGACTATGGAAATATAACATGATCAGCACAGACATAGTATAGACGTTGTAGCCGCGGGAAGATGTTTGGGGGTGGGGGTGCTGCGTTTCTTTCGCCAAACGGTGTGGCAAAAAAACAAACATCTTGGTGAAATATTTTTTGAGGTTCTGCGTTACAGACGGCTATACCGGTCTGCTCATACAGGACTTTTGAATTAGTTTGCATTATTTGGTGGTGCTACAGCACCCTCAGCCTCCCTACTTCCCGCGGATATGGTGCAGAGTAGAGAGAGACAACACACCTAACAGAGGGGATGTGTAAAGAAAACATCTGAGCCAGCACAGTACTGTTCAGGTCGCCGCGATCCAGTGAAAATGGTCAGAGACCACAACATAGACAAAACACACAAAAAAGACAGACGCAACACAAACCAAAGACAGACAAAACAAAATACAGGGGGGGTCAAGCCATACTACACAGGTATTCTAAAGTATACAACACAGGTATTCTAAAGTATACTACACAGGTATTCTAAAGGATACTACACAGATATTCTAAAGGATACTACACAGGTATTCTAAAGGATACTACACAGGTATCCTAAAGGATACTACACAGGTATTCTAAAGGATACTACACAGGTATTCTAAAGGATACTACACAGGTATTCTAAAGGATACTACACAGGTATTCTAAAAGATACTACACAGGTATTCTAAAGGATTCTAAATGATACTACACAGGTATTCTAAATGATACTACACAGGTATTCTAAAGGATACCATACAGGTATTCTAAAGGATACTACACAGGTATTCTAAAGGATACTACACAGGTATTCTAAAGGATTCTAAATGATACTACACAGGTATTCTAAAGGATACTACACAGGTATTCTAAAGGATACTACACAGGTATTCTAAAGGATACTACACAGGTATTCTAAAGGATACTACACAGATATTCTAATGTATTCTAAAGGATACAAAGTCAAATAAGCCAAATTCAGTCAAGTAATTTATCTGGGTTCAGTTAGAAGCTTCAAGCTACCGAGACTTTGAGATTGGACATTAACTTTTACAACAGCGTGTACGTGGTTCATTTTTCATGCCGTCTTTTTCTCTCAGGAGGTAGAATACACCGTGGCACAATTCACGGACACAAAATCGAACAGGTGTATGGCGAGATGAAATATTCATATGCCCGCCCCATTTGACGAGAGTGGCGATGACATTCAAAAACACTCCGGCTCGATGAATGTTTACACAGTCTGAAAATAATTGATCAGTAGGACTGTTGGTCGAGGGAGAGGACGGTGAAATAAAGTGTGTTTTTGCCAAGGCAGATGCTGCAGAAATCAATTTGTCCTTCCAGAGAGAAATGCAGGAAGAGTGAATGATGGAGGGAGAGAGGAAGAAAGGAGAGGAGAGGGAGGGGTAAAGTACTAGAGAGAGAAAGCAGGTAAAGTGTGTGTGTGCATATTGACTCCTGGAACTTGACTGACTTGGAATGATTGGAGTGTGTGTGCATGTGTGAGCGTGCGTGAGTGTGCGTGTGTGTGTGCGCATGCGTGTGTGAGCATGCGTGTGTGTGAGTGTGCGTGTGTGTGTGCGCGTGCGTGTGTGTGTGCGCGTGTGTGTGAGCGTGTGTGTGTGTGTGCGTGTGTGTGCGCGTGTGTGTGAGCGTGTGTGTGTGCGCGTGTGTGTGTAATAATAAAGTGGTGGGTGTCTCCCAGAGTGTTATTGAGTGTGCTGGTGTAATAGGGCGTGATGACACGTTCGGTGGAGTGGAAGGAGTTCCTAGAAGGAGCGCTCCACACACACACAGTCCTGAAATACTACCATACTGACATATCACACAGGAGTTTTGATTAAGAAAGGAAGCTCTCTCTCTCTCTCTCTCTCTCCCCATCACTTTCTGCCTTCTCCTTCCATCCCCCTCTCTTTCTCTTTCTCTCCCTCTCTTTCTCTCCCTCTCTTTCTCTCCCTCTCTTTCTCTCCCTCTCTTTCTCTCCCTCTCTTTCTCTCCCTCTCTTTCTCTCTAAATCCCTTTCCCGCGCGCTTCATCTCACTCACTAACTTTCTGCCTTCTCCTTCCATCCCTCTCTCCCCTACTTCCTCTTCATCTTTCTCCCTCCCTGTTCCTCTTCATCTTTCTCTTTACCCCTCTTCTTCTTCATCATCCCTCCTCCTCTCTCCACCTTCCTCATTTTCTCTCACTAACTTTCTCCCTCCCTCTCCCCCTCTCCTTTGGCTCCATTAGAATCATCCTCTCTTCTCCTCAGTGCCTCTCCATTGTGATCAGTCCAGTTCAAAGTCCCCCCCCCCCCCCCCCCTCCATGTCTCAAGTGGCTCTGGCATCGTTTGAAGTCAATTCCCCAACTAAGTGAAGAGATGTGTGACATTCTGTCTTCCTCCATCTCTCTCTCTATCTCCATCCTGTTCCCTCTCTTTCTCTTTCACACTCACCCTCCTTTTTCTTTGGTCTAATTTGAGTGGAGGAACGGAGGCGAGGCGGTGAGATGGCGTATGGAGATGAGGTGCTAGCTGGCTAATAAAGTGGTCATTTGATGTGTCTGGAGTGTTTGAGTCCGGGCAGCGCTGCCTTTGATCAGGGTTTGATTTGATGGCTTCTTCTCAGGTTCAAGAGAACACAGGGCCGGACCAAGACAGTCACTGCTAGATGGGACACTGTCTGTCTGCATCCCAAATGGTACGCTATTCCCCATGTAGTTCATCATATTCCCCATGGGGCTCTGGTCCAAAGTAGTGCACTATATAGGGAGTAGGGTGCCATTTGGGACACAGTTTCTGTCTCCAGTCCCAGGGGGGAGGAAAGTGCAAACTGCAAATGCACTCTTTCTTCTCTTCCCTCTCTTTGTTCTCTCTTTGTTAGTCTGTTAAATTCCCTGCTCTCTAATCTTGTTATCCTGTCTCCTGGGCTCAGTTCTGTCCCTCTTCTCCTCTGGGGATTTGTCACTATTACTAAGGTGTAACAGCACATAGTGGCTAATGTATAGAAGACTTTACTATGTGTTCAGGTATTGCTAATAGTGGCTAATGTATGGAAGACTTTACTATGTGTTCAGGTATTGCTAATAGTGGCTAATGTATGGACGACTTTACTATGTGTTCAGGTATTGCTAATAGTGGCTAATGTATAGAATACTTTACTATGTGTTCAGGTATTGCTAATAGTGGCTAATGTATGGACGACTTTACTATGTGTTCAGGTATTGCTAATAGTGGCTAATGTATGGAAGACTTTACTATGTGTTCAGGTATTGCTAATAGTGGCTAATGTATGGAATACTTTACTATGTGTTCAGGTATTGTTAACAGAGCCTTTACATCTGTTAGTGACATATGGAGCTCAGTTAGTTTGAGGGATGAACAGTGTGTGCAGGAGAAGTCTGTGTTGGTTTCTGTGGTGAAGGTTTAGAGGGAGAAGGTGCTGTTTAGCCACGTTTTTTAATTAAAATCCTGGCAATGGAGCTTGTGCATTCGCAACAGGGAATACCCAGTGTGTGTGTAGGTGAGAACGTCTGTGTGTGTGCTGTTGTGTGTTTGTGTGTGCATGTAAGTGTGTGTGTGTGTGCTGACTCTGACTATGGATCCCACTCCGATTAGAAGGACACAGTTCTTCCTGTTTAACTCTCAGGCACACAGACTGCTGGGAGATGGAGGGGGGGGGGGGGGGGGGGCATAATTGTTTTAGTTCCAGGAGGACAATCCTATCCAGCAGAGAAATCTGGAAATGTGCCGGAAATGTACTCCTCTCTCCTACACACACACACACACACACACACACACACACACACACACACATGTTATCCATACCGTATTTACTGGCTGAGGTTCTGGACACAGTTGAGTTGTTGACCGAGTTGTAGGCCGTCACCTGCTTGGGGACCAAGGCCATCACAGAGTTATCAGGCACCTGCAGAGAACGAGAGAGAGCGAGAGAGAGAGAGAGAGCAGAAAGAGAGAGCGAGAGCGAGAGAGAGCGAGAGAGAGAGAGAGCGAGAGAGCGCAGAAAGAGAGCAGAATGACTAATCACCATCCTCAATGAGTGCATTCTGATTCTGCCAAGTGCATTCTGAATACATAACAATCCCCAATGAAGAGAGATGTGGCACTCAGCCACTAAACCCTGGATCACCATACAAATCACTATCCACACGTCATCATGTGTTTATCCTCCATCTATAACAGCTATGATTGGATGCTCAGGAAGCCTTTGTGATTAGCCTGTGTGATCTAATCAGCCCATACACATATGATTAGTGGTAGTGAACGGGTGCGATGTATATCACTATGTGTGAGATGGGACGTCTCAGCCTTCCATTTCAACAATACCCCTCTTCTGGGGCGAGGGGGGAGTGTGTGTGTGTGTGTGTGAGAGAGAGAGAATGACAGAGAAAGAGAGATGGGCTCCTACTTTTCAACACAACAGAAATTGATTAAATTAACACAACTGGGAGAGGGGCTGATCCCAGCCGTGCACAAACACACGTACATATACACAAACACACACTCTGCATAATTTCACCAGCGAGCCCCGCCGGCTGAGGCAGGGTTAATTGAAGAAGTGATCTCTTTAATAGAGTGTGTATGGGGAATAGGGGTGCAGGGCTAAGGGTCTCAGGTGTGTGTTTGGGGTTATTATTACATCATAGCATTATTTCACCCACTCCCCAACCCGCTCCTGGTGTATAATGTCTTAGTATCATGACAGGCGACACCCATGGGAGGCTCCAGGGAGATTCCACAGGGATCCAACTACCCCCCTCTAACTATACAACATGGTCCCTAAGCAGTAATCCTACATGTTTTTTAGTTTATATAATGGTGTGTGTGTGTGTTTGGGGTTGTAATATTAGGAGGGAGGAGGAGAGGTGGGATGGGATGTGAGATGACAGTTGGGTCTGGGTGGTTTAGGAAGAGGAGGAGGAGAAGAGAGACTGTTGCTCTCATTAAACTGATGGGATGGCCAGATCATATATCAGAGCAATGCTCAGGGTTACAATGTGATTCTCCCTACAGTAAATAATATAATATATGCATATTAATATATGCTACTTAGCAGATGCTTTATCCAAAGTGACTTACAGTACAGTGACTACTTTTATTTGAGCAGAAAGGGCATTGAAACATTAGTTTCAACCAAAGGTGAATGGGTTCTATGCTAACTGTACATAGGGGGCATAGAAATAGAATTAGAATAGTTCCTCTATATCTAGGAGGGTGAATGGGTCTGTGCTGTATTCATAACAACCCATTAGGATGACAGTTAGCAGAGTCTAATTCCATTCAGAGTGCGCTTTGATCCCATTCTATATTCCATATTTCTGTATTCCATTATAACAAGACAGACGTGGGACTTCTGGAGGCTGTCAAGAGGGGAAATCTGTCTGACCAAAGTCGACAGTAATCAATGATATTCATGTTTTACTAGGTCACCAAGACATTCATAATATATAAGTGGGTAATCTCTTCCACTAACGATGGTGTTGTACAAAATCTACGTCATATAAACTGACCTGTTGGACCCAAAGTGAACAAATGACTGATGTAGACAGTAGATAATCGCCACGAGGTAATACATCATTCAAATATAACGTAATCTAATGTTAGTTTGGTAAAATGATGAGAGGAACGTTTTGGAGTGGGATGAGTGTGAATCTGCGGGATGTTTCCAGTCCCCCTCCTTTCCTCCTTACATCCCACTCTCCTCCCTCCTCACTCCCTTTCCTCCCTCCTCCCTCACTCCCTCTAACAGGCTTTGAGTGTCTGAGTCTTTTTTTTGTCAAGGAGAACGCACCCTGCCTTCCCCCTCCTTCCCCTCCCCAGCTGAAAACTGAATTCACTTCTGTCTTCATTATCTCATTCCGGTTTCCAATCAGGCTTCTAATCCATTCTACCTCGCTGTCTCGACCACCACACCCACGACATCCCACTCGCCGCCGTGACATTTCATTTAAGCGTCATGCGGCAGGCAGACCCCCCCCCCCCCCCCCCCCCCCCGGAAAGCTCATTTGGAGGGCTGCTGGCTTAGGTGCCCACATTATTTACACCATAAGGAGCAAGCGAGCGTCGCTCCGTTCCTATTTCCACCGGTCCATCATTCCGGCTCGCTGGAGGGACGGTTGCCAATAAGGGAATGTACCAATCAGCAGGATTTGTCATAATGGGGTTGTCTGTCTGTCTGTCTGTCTGTCTGTCTGTCACTGTCTGTTCATGCGAGGTGTACATATGACTGGCTTGTCTGGTGTATGTCCAGGTGAAGGTTTGCGTGTGCGCACGCGCGTGTGTGTGTGTTTGCATATTTAAAATAGTGTCATGTTGTCCATGTCTGGAATGGAGCTGGACATACTGTATGTGTGTGTTCTGAGCATGTGTGTCCACCTATGTTAATGCCTGTGGTCTAGTGTGTAAAACTCCCTATGAATGTGAAGACAGATGGACATCTGAGTGGAGCACATCAGATCTTAACTCCTCTCCTCTGCTCAGACAGAGAGTTGCCATGGCGTTACGACCGCCTGCCCTTTGTTGGTCATCTCCCTGTCTTTAATCCACCCTCCCTCCCTCCCTCGGCTGATTACTTCTGGGGTGTCTATTCAGTCCTCTGTAATGACCTGGAAGTGCTCTGACAGGCCCAGTCTATTACAGGGGTCACAGGTTATCGGGTCAGAGCCAATAAGTTGGAGAGGAGGGAGAAAGTCATGACTACAAAAGCAATAGTCTCTCTACTGATCGTCATCACTGCTGGTTCTACAGGGGGATAGGAGCAATGATAATCGGGTGTGAGAACTGCCCTTTTCCAAATGTTTTCTGAACGGTGTATTGCTGGGTATTTTTGATCCCCCCCTATGAGTGTGCTGTAGCTATAGAAATAGAGTAAACAGAGTTCACTTCTTCTGAATTAACATTTTGCTTTTCTTGGACAATGCTGTTTTCTATTCTATTCTATTGTCTGAACGAAAGCTGTAATCCTACAATGGAAGATTCAAACACTAAAAACATTGCATCTAGGGTCGCAAAATTCCTGTGAATTTCCCCAAATTCCCCAGTTTTCCAGAAATCCTGGTTGGAAAATTCTTAAAATTACGAGGGAATACATGAATCCTCTAACCTGGAATTCTTGGAAAACCAGGGAATTTTGGGAAAGGTACCAGAATTTTGCAACCCTGATTATACTGTCTAGGGTCCTGATCAACCCTGATTGTACTGTCTAGGGTCCTGATCAACCCTGATTGTACGGTCTAGGGTCCTGATCAACCCTGATTGTACTGTCTAGGGTCCTGATCAACCCTGATTGTACTGTCTAGGGTCCTGATCAACCCTGATTGTACTGTCTAGGATCCTGATCAACCCTGATTGTACTATCTAGGGTCCTGATCAATCCTGATTGTACTGTCTAGGGTCCTGATCAACCCTGACTGTACTGTCTAGGGTCCTGATCAACCCTGATTGTACTGTCTAGGATCCTGATCAACTCTGATTGTACTGTCTAGGGTCCTGATCAACTCTGATTGTACTGTCTAAGGTCCTGATCAACCCTGATTGTACTGTCTAGGGTCCTGATCAACTCTGATTGTACTGTCTAGGGTCCTGATCAACTCTGATTGTACTGCCTAAGGTCCTGATAAACTCTGATTGTACTGTCTAAGGTCCTGATCAACTCTGATTGTACTGTCTAGGGTCCTGATCAACTCTGATTGTACTGTCTAGGGTCCTGATCAACTCTGATTGTACTGTCTAAGGTCCTGATCAACTCTGATTGTACTGTCTAGGGTCCTGATCAACTCTGATTGTACTGTCTAGGGTCCTGATCAACCCTGATTGTACTGTCTAGGGTCCTGATCAACTCTGATTGTACTGCCTAAGGTCCTGATAAACTCTGATTGTACTGTCTAGGGTCCTGATCAACTCTGATTGTACTGTCTAGGGTCCTGATCAACTCTGATTGTACTGTCTAAGGTCCTGATCAACTCTGATTGTACTGTCTAGGGTCCTGATCAACTCTGATTGTACTGTCTAGGGTCCTGATCAACCCTGATTGTACTGTCTAGGGTCCTGATCAACTCTGATTGTACTGCCTAAGGTCCTGATAAACTCTGATTGTACTGTCTAAGGTCCTGATCAACTCTGATTGTACTGTCTAGGGTCCTGATCAACTCTGATTGTACTGTCTAGGGTCCTGATCAACTCTGATTGTACTGTCTAGGGTCCTGATCAACTCTGATTGTACTGTGTCTACATGAAAGGATGCTGCATCTGAAGATAACAATCACTCAATATATTTTCTACCTTTGTAGGGGATTTCAAACTGAACATCCATTTATGTTTTTAATCTAATGACTGTTTTGAGATCTAAAACCGACTTTGCTCTTTTGCTCAGAACATCAAATCAAAATCAAATCAAACCTTATTTGCCAAATTCACCGAATACAACCAGTGTAGACTTTACTGTTGAAATGCTGAATACAAGCCCTTAACCAACAGTGTAGACTTTACTGTTGAAATGCTGAATACAAGCCCTTAACCAACAGTGTAGACCTTACTGTTGAAATGCTGACTTACAAGCCCTTAACCAACAGTGTAGACCTTACTGTTGAAATGCTTACTTACAAGCCCTTAACCAACAGTGTAGACTTTACTGTTGAAATGCTGAATACAAGCCCTTAACCAACAGTGTAGACCTTACTGTTGAAATGCTTACTTACAAGCCCTTAACCAACAGTGTAGACTTTACTGTTGAAATGCTGAATACAAGCCCTTAACCAACAGTGTAGACCTTACTGTTGAAATGCTTACTTACAAGCCCTTAACCAACAGTGTAGACTTTACTGTTGAAATGCTGACTTACAAGCCCTTAACCAACAGTGTAGACTTTACTGTGAAATGCTTACTTACAAGCCCTTAACCAACAGTGTAGACTTTACTGTTGAAATGCTGACTTACAAGCCCTTAACCAACAGTGTAGACTTTACTGTGAAATGCTTACTTACAAGCCCTTAACCAACAGTGTAGACTTTACTGTTGAAATGCTGACTTACAAGCCCTTAACCAACAGTGTAGACCTTACTGTGAAATGCTGAATACAAGCCCTTAACCAACAGTGTAGACTTTACTGTTGAAATGCTGACTTACAAGCCCTTAACCAACAGTGTAGACTTTACTGTGAAATGCTTACTTACAAGCCCTTAACCAACAGTGTAGACTTTACTGTTGAAATGCTGACTTACAAGCCCTTAACCAACAGTGTAGACTTTACTGTGAAATGCTGAATACAAGCCCTTAACCAACAGTGTAGACCTTACTGTTGAAATGCTGACTTACAAGCCCTTAACCAACAGTGTAGACTTTACTGTTGAAATGCTGAATACAAGCCCTTAACCAACAGTGTAGACCTTACTGTTGAAATGCTGACTTACAAGCCCTTAACCAACAGTGTAGACTTTACTGTTGAAATGCTGACTTACAAGCCCTTAACCAACAGTGTAGACCTTACTGTTGAAATGCTGACTTACAAGCCCTTAACCAACAGTGTAGACTTTACTGTTGAAATGCTGACTTACAAGCCCTTAACCAACAGTGTAGACTTTACTGTTGAAATGCTGACTTACAAGCCCAAAACCAACAGTGTAGACTTTACTGTTGAAATGCTGACTTACAAGCCCTTAACCAACAGTGTAGACTTTACTGTTGAAATGCTTACTTACAAGCCCTTAACCAACAGTGTAGACTTTACTGTTGAAATGCTGACTTACAAGCCCTTAACCAACAGTGTAGACTTTACTGTTGAAATGCTTACTTACAAACCCTTAACCAACAGTGTAGACTTTACTGTGAAATGCTGACTTACAAGCCCTTAACCAACAGTGTAGACTTTACTGTGAAATGCTTACTTACAAGCCCTTAACCAACAGTGTAGACTTTACTGTTGAAATGCTGAATACAAGCCCTTAACCAACAGTGTAGACTTTACTGTTGAAATGCTGACTTACAAACCCTTAACCAACAGTGTAGACTTTACTGTGAAATGCTTACTTACAAGCCCTTAACCAACAGTGTAGACTTTACTGTTGAAATGCTGACTTACAAGCCCTTAACCAACAGTGTAGACCTTACTGTTGAAATGCTGACTTACAAGCCCTTAACCAACAGTGTAGACTTTACTGTTGAAATGCTGACTTACAAGCCCTTAACCAACAGTGTAGACTTTACTGTTGAAATGCTGACTTACAAGCCCAAAACCAACAGTGTAGACTTTACTGTTGAAATGCTGACTTACAAGCCCTTAACCAACAGTGTAGACTTTACTGTTGAAATGCTTACTTACAAGCCCTTAACCAACAGTGTAGACTTTACTGTTGAAATGCTGACTTACAAGCCCTTAACCAACAGTGTAGACTTTACTGTTGAAATGCTTACTTACAAACCCTTAACCAACAGTGTAGACTTTACTGTGAAATGCTGACTTACAAGCCCTTAACCAACAGTGTAGACTTTACTGTGAAATGCTTACTTACAAGCCCTTAACCAACAGTGTAGACTTTACTGTTGAAATGCTGAATACAAGCCCTTAACCAACAGTGTAGACTTTACTGTTGAAATGCTGAATACAAGCCCTTAACCAACAGTGTAGACTTTACTGTTGAAATGCTTACTTACAAGCCCTTAACCAACAGTGTAGACTTTACTGTTGAAATGCTTACTTACAAGCCCTTAACCAACAGTGTAGACTTTACTGTGAAATGCTGACTTACAAGCCCTTAACCAAAAGTGTAGACTTTACTGTGAAATGCTGACTTACAAGCCCCTAACCAGTGCAGTTCAAGAAGAGGAAAATATTTACCAAGAAGGCTAAAATAAAAAGTCATAATAAAAAGTAACACAATAAGAATAATGAGGCTATATACAGGGGCAACGGTACCGAGTCAGTTTGCAGGGGTAAAGGCTAGTTGAGGTAATATGTACATCTAGGTGGGGGCAAAGTGACTATGCATAGGTAACAAACAAACAGCGAGTAGCAGCAGTGTACAAAGGGGGGGTCAATGTAAATAGATAATTATGAATTGTTCAGCAGTATAATGGCTTGGGGGTAGAAGCTGTTAAGGAGCCTCTCGGTCCTAGACTTGGCGCTCCGGTACCGCTTGCCGTGCGGTAGCAGAGAAAACGGTCTATAACTTGGATGGCTGGAGTCTGACAATTTTATGGGCTTTCCTTTTTGACACCGCCTATTATATAGGTCCTGGATGGCAGGAAGCTTGGCCCCAGTTATGCACTGGGCCGTTTGCACTACCCTCTGTAGCGCCTTATAGTTAGATGCCGAGCAGTTGCCATACCAGGCGGTGATGCAACCGGTCAGGATGCTCTCGATGGTGTAGCTGTAGAACCTTTTGAGGATCTGGGGGCCCATGCCAAATCTTTTCAGTCTCCTGAGGGGAAAAAGGTTTTGTTGTGCCCTCTTCATGACTGTCTTGGTATGTTTGGACTATTATAGTTTGTTGATGATGTGGACACTGTTCGGCCCGACTTTTCCTGTAATCCACGATCAACTCCTTTGTCTTGCTCACATTGAGGGAGAGGTTGTTGTCCTGGCACCACACTGCCAGTTCTCTGACCTCCTCCCTATAGGCCGTCTCATCGTTGTCGGTGATCAATGTTGTGTCGTCAGCAAACTTAATGATGGTGTTGGAGTTGTGTTTGTCCATCCAGTCGTGGGTGAACAAGGAATACAGGAGGGGACTAAGTACACACCCCTGAGGGGCCCCAGTGTTAAGGATCAGCCTGGCAGACGTATTGTTGCCTACTCTTACCACCTGGGGACAGCCCATCAGGAAGTCCAGGATTCAGTTGCAGTTGGAGGTGTTTAGTCCCAGAGTCCTTAGCTTAGTGATGAGCTTCGTGGGCACTATGGTGTTGAACGTTGAGCTGTAGTCGGTGAACAGCATTCTCACATGTGTGTTCCTTTTGTCCAGGTGAGAAAGGGCGGTGTGGAGTGCGATTGAGATTATGTCATCTGTGGATCTGTTGGGGTGGTATGCAAATTGGAGTGGGTCTAGGGTGTCCTGGAGGATGCTGTTGATGTGAGCCATGACCAGCCTTTCAAAGCACTTGATGGCTACCAACGTGAGTGCCACGGGCGGTAATAATTTAGGCAGGTTACCTCCGCTTCCTTGGGCACAGGGACTATGGTGGTCTACTTGAAACACATAGGTATTACAGACTCAGTCAGGGAGAGGTTGAACATGTCAGTGAAGACACTTGACAGTTGGTCTGCGCATGCTTTGAGTACACGTCCTGGTAATCCGTCTGGCCCAGCGGCTTTAAAGGTTTTGTTCACATCAGCTACCGAGAGGGTTATCACACAGTCATCCAGAACAGCTGGTGCTCTCGTGCATGCTTCAGTGTTGATTGCCTTGAAGCAAGCATAAAAAGCATTTAGCTCGTCTGGTAGGCTCGCGTCACTGGGCAGCTCGCGTCTGGGTTTCCCTTTGTAGTCCATAATAGTTTCAAGCCCTGCCGCATCCGACGAGCGTCAGAGTTTGATGGTTCGTCTGAGGGCATAGCAGGATTTCTTATAAGCGTCCGGATAGGTCTCCCACTCCTTGAATGCAGCAGCTCTAGTCTTTAGCTAGATGAGAATGTTGCCTGTAATCCATGGCTTCTGGTTGGGATATGTACAGTGCCTTGCGAAAGTATTCGGCCCCCTTGAACTTTGCGACCTTTTGCCACATTTCAGGCTTCAAACATAAAGATATAAAACTGTATTTTTTTGTGAAGAATCAACAACAAGTGGGACACAATCATGAAGTGGAACGACATTTATTGGATATTTCAAACTTTTTTAACAAATAAAAAACTGAAAAATAGGGCGTGCAAAATATTCATTATCCCCTTTTCCGGCGTCTTTTCTTCATGCAAAAGGCGTGGATCTGAGCCTGTTCCGGTGAAAGCAGGATTTCCTTCTCGTCGGACTCGTTAAAGGAAACAGTTTCTTCCAGTCCGAGATGAACAATCGCTGTTCTGATGTCCAGAAGTTATTTTCCGCCATAAGAGACGGTAGCAGCAACATACACAATAAGTAAAAAAATAAGTTACACAAAACATACACAAAAATGTACAAAATTGCACAATTGGTTGGGAGAATGTAAAACGTCAGTCATGTTCTTCGGTGCCATGTATTAGTCTATTAGTCTATTGGCTGGAGAAATCAACATAGTCCATTTAGAACTGTCAAAGGATGTGCGTGTTCATTCAATAGCTTGGCAGAGGCTTTTAAGCCTGCTAAAACAGAATTCTGCCTCTTCTTCCTCTTCCCTTTGTCTGCGGCCATCAGACATTATTGAAACGGACTGATACGCGACTCTGAAAAACATTCTGCCTGACTGATCCAACGGCATCATCAGTCCTACGCGTCAACAACCTAAACCAACATGATCGGACACAACACGTGTGCAATACTGTCAGGTTGCGTGCGTAGACATCTTGTGAAGCCTCTCTAGTCTCTTTGGTACTTTTACTCTTGTAATACTAGTTTAGGTGCTTTCCTACCGTCAACTCTGACTTGCAGAGTTCTAATCAAAGTCTGATTTTTAATGAGTTCCTGTTTCCTTCAGTGTTTGGGGGGAAATACATGTGGCAGTGGGTAAAGGTGCTGTCTGTCTGTCGAATGGCGGCGTTTGGAAACAGAGACAACAAAGACAGCTGCTGATGACTCTTGAACTCAGAAGGCTGGAGGAGCGAGGGAGGAGGGAGGAGGGAGGCGGGAGATATGGTGAGGCAGGCGGTATAGATAGAATCAGTTAAACAAATAAACAAACTCAAAACACAAATCTCCCTCCGGCTCCGTCTGATGAGATCAGGAGGTCTATTTGAGAAAAGAGCCGTGAGTGGTGTGTGTGTGTGTTTTGCAAAGAGACCTTTACAGGGTAATCTATTTGATGAAACATTTATGAGGTTGAGCCAGCATTTTGACTGGCTGATTAGCTGCAAAAGTTTACCTGGAAATGGAATGACACTCAGGTGGAGTGAGTTTACCTGTGAGTGAGTGTGCAATATGAATTTATCTAGTGTACCATTATGGTAGTACCTGGAAGTCAATCATCTCAAACATGTATTTACCTGGAAGTGGATACTCTAATAGTTAGAGCCTAATCTGGACCATCGGTTTACCTCAAACTGAACACTATGCAGCATAATATTTACATGGAAACACTGTATTATACACTATGAGAGGGAATAGTTTAGTTCTGATATTGCAAATACACACTGGAGGGGAAAACAAACTACAGTTCATTCCAATCATCCATTTTGCTTGTCTCAAACAGGCTTTGTTGGTACACTAGCAAATCACCAGTCCCTTCTGTACAGCGTATTGGGAGTTATCTTCAATCTTCTCCATTACGGATCAGTGTACCCTATAGAAATACAATGAATTATACTTCTACCCTCTCTGTCCTGAGTGAACATGGGTATGACTCCACCTCTAGATATGCATGTCCCTTGTAGTATAGATATGTGTGTTCTAGATAGTGATGCGTGTACCTGGTCGTATAGATATGTGTGTTCTAGATAGTGATGCGTGTACCTGGTCGTATAGATATGTGTGTTCTAGATAGTGATGCATGTACCTGGTTGTATAGATATGTGTGTTCTAGATAGTGATGCATGTACCTGGTTGTATAGATATGTGTGTTCTAGATAGTGATGCATATAACTGGTCGTAAGTCAGAATGTAGATATGTAAAAAAATATATATATATATACACACACACACACACACACACACCTTTATTTAACTGGGCAAGTCAGTTAATAACAAATTCTTATTTTCAATGACGGCCTTGAAACAGTGGGTTAACTGTTCTAGATAGTGATGCGTGTACCTGGTAGTGAGCAAGCATGTTGAGTCTCTTCCAGTCGCTCTCAATCTTGGTAGAGAGGTCTTCGTCCATCAGGATCGTACGCTGACCTCTGCCCTGGCGCCACTCTGTGAGGGGGCAAAGGTAAAGACAGGTTAGGGCACTACAGGGAGAAAGAGAGATTTATATCCAGCCTGCTCAGAATGACCTTTTCCACAAGATGCAGTGATCACTATCACATAGTGAATCCATGTCACGCTCTCTTTTTGTACACTCCTTTGATGTCACACACGCAGGTTGGCATTTATTGTCATGAATCTTTCCCTGGTGGCAGCTCTGTAGAGTGGTCACTGACTGACACAGCCACAAAGTCATCAAATCTGATTTTAAACCTATTTTTACAATATAGCCAGTTTTGACTTTCTAGATGGCCCGTGTAGTGAAGAATTGCTAATTTCTGCCTCCAGGGCAAGATTCATGACAGTGAATGTCAACCTGCGACACATATACACTGGTTCTGCAGGAGCCATGTATGTCTGGATGGTGGGAAGAGAAGGGGAGTGGCTACAGGGAAACAGATCTGGAGTTCCTGGAATCCTTCCTTTGAGGCCAGCATGAGATTCCCAGGCCACAAAGTAGCGATACCGAGAAGTAGAACGAGTGTGACAACGAGTGTTAGTAGCAAGAGAGAACGAGAGGGAGGACAAGAAGAAAGAGGGAAAAGAAAGGAAGGGAAATTAATCACCCACTCTGCTTTTTGATAGAGAGCGGATCGGGGGCCTTCGCTGGGCCCTCTCGATCGATGGATGTGATTACCACTGCTAGCCAAGGTCCCTACTTCCTCTTTCATCTGTGGCGGGCCCCTGGCCCCCACGCTGAGTGCTCTCCACCATCGACCAGCGCTAAACCCCTGCTGAACTGTCTCTTATTGTCATTACTGGGAACTAGCTAGGGCAGGAGAAACCACACCACTGCTACCCCATTCAGCTGGACTTTCAGTCTCAGCTAGAAATACCACACCGTTGCACCCTCAGGAGATACCCCACCAAAGCATCCTAAAGAGTAATCCAACCACAGCACCCTTCAAGAGAAACCATACCACCGCACACACTCGAGATACAACACCACCTCCAACAGATACGCCACCCCAAAGACATACGAAATAGCCCACCACCCTCACCACTGTAGAGAAACCCCACCACTGTATTCCCTCACATTATAATGAAAATAAAATATACTGTGGAAAACAAACAAGGAGGTGATATTCTTTTGTTTGCCGCATTTGAGTTTATATAAGAATGTGTCACTGTGTCGGTGTTGTTCCCGCCTGGCGTCGGTCACTGTCATCTCCTATTCCAATCACAAATAGACCAACAAAGCAGCAATCACAGGGCAGATGATGAAACACGTCCTAGGAGGGGTGCGGAGAACAACTTTGGCATCAGAAATCTCCAGGAAACACAAAGCCTCCTATTGTTTTCTCTCTGTACTGTACATCTTTCCATCAACATGCAAATGACCTGAGTCTCCAGTTGGGCCAGAGTAAACAAACCAAAGGAAGAGGAGAGAGGGAATTGGAAAAAAGGAGAGGAAAGAAAGGATGAATTTGGAGAAAACCAGAGTAAGATGAGATTGCCCCTATATCCCAATCCTCCCAGGTCTCTGTGTGGAGCCCAGTGTTGTAGATAAAGGCTTTGGGGAGTGGAGGGATTCTAGAACATCGGAGCTCCTACAGTGAAGGTTAAGGTTGTTGAGGTAGTGTTGTCATACTGCAGAGGGGGAAGCAGTGAAGGTTGTTGAGGTAGTGTTGTCATACTGCAGAGGGGGAAGCAGTGAAGGTTGTTGAGGTAGTGTTGTCATACTGCAGAGGGGGAAGTAGTGAAGGTTGAGGTAGTGTTGTCATACTGCAGAGTGGGAAGTAGTGAAGGTTGAGGTAGTGTTGTCATACTGCAGAGGGGGGAAGTAGTGAAGGTTGTTGAGGTAGTGTTGTCATACTGCAGAGGGGGAAGTAGTGAAGGTTATTGAGGTAGTGTTGTCATACTGCAGAGGGGGAAGTAGTGAAGGTTGTTGAGGTAGTGTTGTGAGACTGCAGAGTGAAGGTTGTTGAGGTAGTGTTGTCATACTGCAGAAGGGGGAAGTAGTGAAGGTTGTTGAGGTAGTGTTGTCATACTGCAGAGGGGGTAGTAGTGAAGGTTGTTGAGGTAGTGTTGTCATACTGCAGAGGGGGAAGTAGTGAAGGTTGTTGAGGTAGTGTTGTCATACTGCAGAGGGGGAAGTAGTGAAGGTTGTTGAGGTAGTGTTGTCATACTGCTGAGGGGGAAGTAGTGAAGGTTACTGAGGTAGTGTTGTCATACTGCTGAGGGGGAAGTAGTGAAGGTTATTGAGGTAGTGTTGTGAGACTGCAGAGTGAAGGTTGTTGAGGTAGTGTTGTTATACTGAAGAAAATGACAACCCAGTCTACTGAGAACAGGAAGTAAGAAAGAATGAGAGAAGAAGAGAAAGCTGGAGAGAAAGAAAAGAAGGCAGATTTCTTCGAAAGTTTCACAGGAAAAAAAAAATAAGATTGAGGAGGTTTGGGGATCTGAGAGCCTCTCCATTGATTACTTGATCAATCATGTGAGTCAGATTGTGGTCAACAGGGCTGGATCGATGGGGAGTCAGAGAGGGAAGAGAACAATCACACAGCACCAGACTTAGGAGCCAGAGAAGAGGTCTGCTGGACTCAACTCTCCTGAGATCTATGCAGGGAGGCTGGTGTTGAGTCTCTCTGAACACTACTGTAATTTGAAGAAGAAGTCTTGAGAATCAATGGGTGTAGATCACAGGTGTCAAACTCATTCCACGGAGGGCCGAGTGGCTGCGAGTTTCTCGCTCCTCCCTTGTACCAGAGTGATGAATTAAGGTCACTAATTAGTAAGGAACTCCCCTCACCTGGTTGTCTAAGACTTAATTGAAAGGAGAAATCAAAAAGCAGAAGACACTAAGCCCTCTGGAATGAGTTTAACATCCCTGGTGTGGAGGAACACAAGAACTCTCACAATGGCCTCCACATGTTCAATAACTGAAGACTCATCAACACCGATTTGTCCACGTGATGGAAAACTCAATGTTCGTCAATTAAAAACAGAAAATACAATATATATTTGCAATAATAATTCCAGGTGTTAACCTTTTCAACTTCAGGGAACATTTTCTCCATTTGTACTGGTATATGGTTGCTGTTTTGTACCGGTATATGGTTGCTGTTTTGTACTGGTATATGGTTGCTGTTTTGTACCGGTATATGGTTGCTGTTTTGTACCGGTATATGGTTGCTGTTTTGTACCGGTATATGGTTGCTGTTTTGTACCGGTATATGGTTGCTGTTTTGTACCGGTATATGGTTGCTGTTTTGTACCGGTATATGGTTGCTGTTTTGTACCGGTATATGGTTGCTGTTTTGTACCGGTATATGGTTGCTGTTTTGTACCGGTATATGGTTGCTGTTTTGTACCGGTATATGGTTGCTGTTTTGTACCGGTATATGGTTGCTGTTTTGTACCGGTATATGGTTGCTGTTTTGTACCGGTATATGGTTGCTGTTTTGTACCGGTATATGGTTGCTGTTTTGTACCGGTATATGGTTGCTGTTTTGTACCGGTATATGGTTGCTGTTTTGTACCGGTATATGGTTGCTGTTTTGTACCGGTATATGGTTGCTGTTTTGTACCGGTATATGGTTGCTGTTTTGTACCGGTATATGGTTGCTGTTTTGTACCGGTATATGGTTGCTGTTTTGTACCGGTATATGGTTGCTGTTTTGTACCGGTATATGGTTGCTGTTTTGTACCGGTATATGGTTGCTGTTTTGTACCGGTATATGGTTGCTGTTTTGTACCGGTATATGGTTGCTGTTTTGTACCGGTATATGGTTGCTGTTTTGTACCGGTATATGGTTGCTGTTTTGTACCGGTATATGGTTGCTGTTTTGTACTGGTATATGGTTGCTGTTTTGTACCGGTATATGGTTGCTGTTTTGTACCGGTATATGGTTGCTGTTTTGTACCGGTATATGGTTGCTGTTTTGTACCGGTATATGGTTGCTGTTTTGTACCGGTATATGGTTGCTGTTTTGTACCGGTATATGGTTGCTGTTTTGTACCGGTATATGGTTGCTGTTTTGTACCGGTATATGGTTGCTGTTTTGTACCGGTATATGGTTGCTGTTTTGTACCGGTATATGGTTGCTGTTTTGTACCGGTATATGGTTGCTGTTTTGTACCGGTATATGGTTGCTGTTTTGTACCGGTATATGGTTGCTGTTTTGTACTGGTATATGGTTGCTGTTTTGTACCGGTATATGGTTGCTGTTTTGTACTGGTATATGGTTGCTGTTTTGTACCGGTATATGGTTGCTGTAGAAAAAGGGGCTCATTGACTGATCAGACTTGTATTCACCCGGCACAAAACGGTCCCGAACGGATTTCCAATAAGGAATGTTTCCGTTTTCCATTGCATAACATTTTGCTACAGAGTGCCCTAATGAACGGGGATCTTACCTAGGTCCATGTCAGAGGCTTTCTGTCGGTGGGAGTGGGGAACGTTCTTGTATATGGCGTCCAGGATCTTTTCCTTCACCTGGCTGATGGAGTCACAGTTCAACACCTTCACCTGGATCTCAGGGCTCTTCTCATTGTCCGGGTGGATGCAGTTCACCACCTGTAGAGAACAGGGACAAGACTTGGAGTTATACTCCTGCTATTACAATAGGAGTACAGTTCAGCACCTGTAGGGAACAGGGACAGGTAGTTTTTCTATAGAATAGAGAACCACATCAGGAGTTGATGGGATTCAGGTGTGCTGTGTCTCGGCTGATAATTATATTGGAGATGGAGACACATTCTGTGGGATGACAATAATTCAACTATGGCGTGGTCGTTGGATATCAGGTTTGAAAGAGGCCATTCTGTACCTGTCAAGTCTGGTGAAAGTCTTCCCTGTAATAGAAATGGGTATTCAGAGAAACTGGCCTCCCAGGGGGGGCCAGTCTGACACGGCATGGCTACCTTGAGTCGATGAGTGGTTAACAAGCTAATTATTATCGCACGGTTATTATCATTCACAGTGAATACATCAGCCATCATCATCATCATCATCATCATCTACGCAATTGAGGCTCTCGCCAGATGTAATTACATGGTCCAAGGGAAAGAAGGAGGCCATTTACATAAGAAAGAGAAAATAAAATACTTCATGGTCCCATGCTGTTCCCAGTACAATTCTAGACCTCTATCGTTGAGCAGATAATTACATGTTGTAAAAGGGCCACTCCATCATCAATCCTTCTAGATTGATTGAGACAGAGATACTGTTTCTCACGGCCAACTGAAATAACTCTATTGCTCTCCAGGCTATCTGAGCCACACTGTATGTTTCCTGGGAAGGGTTTGATTTGTCTTACAGAGACATTGAGGTAGTAACAAACTGCCTGGCTGGGTGTCTTGTCTTCCCTCAGTCAGCTCAGGTCACAGTGGTGGAGGAGAGGAATGAAGGTGATCAGAGAGTAGAACAGAAAGAGAGACCCGGGAAACAACCAGTCTTCCTGGCCTCCTCCCCCTCTTCCTCGCCTCCTCCCCCTCTTCCTCGCCTCCTCCCCCCTCTTCCTCGCCCCCCCCCCCTTACCTGATCTCTAACACACTCCCTCCTTTTCCCTGCCTCCTCCCCCCTCTTCCTCGCCCCCCCCCCTTCCTCGCCTCCTTCCCCCTCTTCCTCGCCTCCTCCCCCCTCTTCCTCGCCTCCTCCCCCCTCTTCCTCGCCTCCTCCCTCTGTCAGTTCCAGTCTCTAAAAGAAAGTGAGGTCAGTGAGCCCTCTTCCAGTCAGGCGTGAAAGGAGGCGGGTGGCTGGGTGTTACCATGTCCAAAACCCCTTCCTTCCCCTCCCCACCCCACAAAATGCAGTTCCTACCCCAGCCCAGTTCCTACCCCAGACCCTTACCAGCATCTTGTAGTCGATTTGCTGTCTGATGAGCTTATCCTCGCTGAGCGAGTAGCGCGCCTCGCCAGTGATAGAGTCTATAGGCCCCTTTTCCATCTGCTGCTTGATGGCACAGAAGAGGGAGAAGAGGGGCTCGCCAGCACACTCCTGTGTAGAGAGGGATGGTGAGAGACAGACAGACAGACAGAGAGAGAGACAGACAGAGACAGAGAGTGAGAGACAGAGACATAGAGAGAGACAGACAGAGAGACAGAGAGACAGAGAGACAGAGAGACAGACAGACAGACAGAGACAGAGATTGGTGTCAAAAATATAACCTTAACCAGAAATTTAACCATAGCTCCTAACCCTAACTCTAACACGAACCCGATTTCCTAATCCTAAACCTAATTGTAATGCCATTTCATAACCCTAAACCTAATTGTAATGCCATTTCCTAACCCTAAACCTAATTGTAATGCCATTTCCTAACCCTAAACCTAATTGTAATGCCATTTCATAACCCTAAACCTAATTGTAATGCCATTTCCTAACCCTAAACCTAATTGTAATGCCATTTCCTAACCCTAAACCTAATTGTAATGCCATTTCCTAACCCTAAACCTAATTGTAATGCCATTTCCTAACCCTAAACCTAATTGTAATGCCATTTCCTAACCCTAAACCTAATTGTAATGCCATTTCATAACCCTAAACCTAATTGTAATGCCATTTCCTAACCCTAAACCTAATTGTAATGCCATTTCATAACCCTAAACCTAATTGTAATGCCAATACTAATTCTAACCTTAACCCTAAACCCCCTAGAAACAGCATTTTACCCTGTGGGGACTAACAAAATGTTACTATTTTTTACTATTCTTGTGGGGACTATTCTTGTGGGGACACGTCCACACAAACAAACAAACACACGCACACATTCACAGACATGGACAAACGCCCACGGACAGACACACAGACACACACACACACACACACTTTACCATATTACACTCTCACAGACATGAAGCTAGAGGAGCTGAATGGGTGAGCAAAGCAGAATGTATCAGAGTGAAGTGTATGCAGACATTGACCTTTAGGAACTTGTATAGCAGGAAGGTGAACCAGTTGGTCAGCATTTTCTCTGCCACAGACTCCGTCCTGAAATCAACAGAGACATTCCATCAACATGCCATCCCTCACAACCATCACAAATACTCAATATGATCATCAAATTCCCCACAAAACCAGGACTGTTGTAATGAATAGGGGCTTTTGTTACAAAAACATCATTGCAAAAAAACATTTTTGGCTCTCACTTCTAAAGGCCCCCAATCTTACTGCCGATGCCTTTTATATTCAGGCACGCCAAGGGCACCTAAGCTACGCTGGGGTCTTAATAGAAGAGAAAGCAATTAAAACCTTTATTTGATCCCATTGGGATTGATGTCATTAGAAGGGCCTGTAATAATACTGGCCTCATTATTAACCTCTCCCTCCTTAGCCCATTCACACCCACTGTCTGGGACGACACAGCACATCACATTACAATAGAAAGTGACTGCACACATCCATCGCCCTGCTCTCTTTCTCTCTCTGTTATGTCCGGTCTCTCGTGCCAGTGGGCGCTCCGCTGGCGGGACTAATCGGGGCACCGTTCACTGGGCTACCACAGGCGGCCATACCGTGTGAATGGATAATATTCATGTGCACAATAACAAACAGCAGGGTCTGAAAGGCGAGAGGCGGGGATCGGATATCCTTTGACACGTCTCTGGCTCCTGTGTGGTGGGTAATCTGCCAAGAACCCCCCCCCCCACCCCCCCCCACCACCACCTCAATGAGGCATGGCCACAGGCATCAATATTTCAGGATTAGGCCATTGTGTGTGTGTGCACGCCCCCTTGCCCCCTGTGTCATTCGGTTGCCACCTGCAGCCTCAACCTGGCCCCATCCTCTCAGAGCCCTCCTGGCCCCTCCTCTCAGAGCCCTCCTGGCCCCTCCACTCAGAGCCCCCCTGGCCCCTCCACTCAGAGCCCTCCTGGCCCCTCCACTCAGAGCCCTCCTGGCCCCTCCTCTCAGAGCCCTCCTGGCCTCTCCACTCAGAGCCCTCCTGGCCCTTCCACTCAGAGCCCTCCTGGCCCTTCCTCTCAGAGCCCTCCTGGCCCCTCCTCTCAGAGCCCTCCTGGCCCATCCTCTCAGAGCCCTCCTGGCCCCTCCTCTCAGAGCCCTCCTGGCCCCTCCACTCAGAGCCCTCCTGGCCCCTCCACTCAGAGCCCTCCTGGCCCCTCCTCTCAGAGCCCTCCTGGCCCCTCCACTCAGAGCCCTCCTGGCCCCTCCTCTCAGAGCCCTCCTGGCCCCTCCACTCAGAGCCCTCCTCTTCCCTCCACTCAGAGCCCTCCTGGCACCTCTTAGGAGGACCATCGCAATTAGAGATGGAGGATTGTGCCCGCTGTGCCAATAGGCCGGGCCTGGCACCCCCTGCCAACCAGAATTGGCACAACACCTGGATGGGATTAACATCCTGCTCTGCTTGCGCCCGCATTTTTATGTTGGTGCGGCGGCCAAGAGAGTCCTCGGCTCCAGGGGTCAGGGAGGTCACGTTTCATCTTTCCTTTCATGTGTCCCTCACTCTATTCCTCCCCTCCACTCCCTCATTCTCTCTCCCTCCTCTCCCCTCAGACCCTGTCCCCTTACTTGTAATCATTCACACATCCAAATGGTCTCCATGTAGACAAATTCAGCACATCAATCAAAGGGATGAAAAGAGAGTGTAAAAGGGAGAGGTGGAGAAGAAATGACTTGGAGATGGAGGGAGGGGTCTCAGTAAAAGACAAGAATAACAGAATGACTTGGAGAGGGAGGGAGGGAGGGGTCTCAGTAAAATGGAAGAATAACAGAATGACTTGGAGATGGAGGGAGGGGTCTCAGTAAAAGACAAGAATAACAGAATGACTTGGAGAGGGAGGGAGGGGTCTCAGTAAAATGGAAGAATAACAGAATGACTTGGAGATGGAGGGAGGGGTCTCAGTAAAAGACAAGAATAACATAATGACTTGGAGAGGGAGGGAGGGGTCTCAGTAAAAGACAAGAATAACAGAATGACTTGGAGAGGGAGGGGTCTCAGTAAAAGACAAGAATAACAGAATGACTTGGAGAGGGAGGGGTCTCAGTAAAAGACAAGAATAACAGAATGACTTGGAGAGGGAGGGAGGGGTCTCAGTAAAAGACAAGAATAACAGAATGACTTGGAGAGGGAGGGAGGGGTCTCAGTAAAATGGAAGAATAACAGAATGACTTGGAGAGGGAGAGAGGGGTCTCAGTAAAAGACAAGAATAACAGAATGACTTGGAGAGGGAGGGAGGAGGGGTCTCAGTAAAAGACAAGAATAACAGAATGACTTGGAGAGGGAGGGAGGAGGGGTCTCAGTAAAATTAAAGAATAACAGAATAACAGAATGACTTGGAGAGGGAGGGGTCTCAGTAAAAGACAAGAATAACAGAATGACTTGGAGAGGGAGGGAGGGGTCTCAGTAAAATGGAAGAATAACAGAATGACTTGAGTCTTTATCTCCTCTTTCAGCTCCCGCGTTTTCTCCTCTTTTTGTTATTTTATGTGTGTGTGTGTGTGTTCATAAAGAACGTGTTCAGAAAGGTGTGTGTAACTGTGTAACTGTGTGTGTTTGTGTTTTTTTTTGTCAGTGCGTGCCAGGCCCTCCAGTAATGATCTGTTTTGGCACGGCCCCACAGGGAGTCCAAATGTCCATCCTCTATCCAAGCCCTGCCTATAGGGAAGATGGGATGAAGGGCTGCTGTACTTAACATGTCCACAACGGTCCAACAACCTCCTCAACCTCGTCTCGACTGCCACATCTCTACAACGTATCAGTAACGTTACTGATAAGTTAACATGGCTGTAATGCTCTGTGATATTGCATGTTGGCATGAAGTAGTGTGCCTGCTTGGCACCCAGTCAACCAAGTCAACTTGTTGGTACTTAGTTTCCCCTGGTTACCGAGCAGTCGTTTTGCCTCTGCACGTGACATGGGAACCAGAGAATTCCTGGATTGCAGATCCGATGGGACGCATTAGTATGTCGTGCAGAGCGACGCTCTATAAAACGGAGGCTTAACGCTCAATGTATCTTCACAGCTCTCCCACTCATCCCACAGACATTTCTTTACAGGCATCTGGCATCGCACTGATCATGATAATCTAAACCATGGGTGCTGAAACAACAGATGTGGCTTACAAACAGAGTTTTGACACCAGAGGTCATTAATGAGGGTTCTGTATACCATATCGTCCTAGGGTGTTATTGATTGTGATAGATAAGCTCTTGAAATCAATAAGATGTTAAAGGACAGGATTCTCAGTGATGTTTTTCACCCTACCCTCCTCTGGGCCAAGTGGGGGTCACAAGCCTTTTCTCTGTTAACCAAACACGCAGCTACGTTGTAGCTCTGCTGCTAGCCACGCCCCCTTCCTCCAATCCCACGTGTTAAAGCACCACAGCATGAAGTCAGAAATGATTTCAGTTTCCCACTCGGGCTCCTGGGGAGAAGATTGGCTGTCTGACGCAGAGCACAGGCTGCGTACCCAATGGCACCCTATGTCCTTTATAGAGCACTACTTTTGCACTACTTTTTTCACGACCTCATCCCTGATCATAAGTAGTGCACTCCATAGGGAATAGGGTACAATTTGGGACGTAGAACCAGTCTCAGTGCTCAGGCTGACGTCTTCTTACTAGCACTACTGAGATAATCCTCACAGTATAATCAGAGGACCTTTAACTCCTACTGATTATTATCAGTGTGTGTGTGTGTGTGTGTGTGTGTGTGTGTGTGTGTGTGTGTGTGTGTGTGTGTGTGTGTGTGTGTGTGCATCAGGAGATGCAGATGGACGGTTGCTGGTTAAAGGAAATAATAGTAGCCCCGATTTTTAAAATGATATATTATATCATAGATGGATGAAAGAAATCTGAGCCGTGGAAAAGGTTCAGCAGCTATTTCAGTATGCATGAAGAGAGAATGAGAGGGTGTAAGCAGGGGGTGGGGGGGTGGAGGAAGGAGAGGGGGCTGACAGAGGAGGGCGCAGAAATGCGACAGATGGTTGTGGAAGTCTCTCGTTAGTTAGTTTGCCTGGTGGTGTGCCTCAGCTGAGGTTGAGACGGGCAGATGGGGATGTAGAGAAAGGCGGGAGAGGAGAGTGGAGGAGAGGAGAGTGGAGGAGAATGGAGGAGAGGAGAATGGAGAGTGGAGGAGAGGAGAATGGAGAGGGGAGGAGAGGGGTGGAGAGTGGAGGAGAGGGGTGGAGAGTGGAGGAGGAGAGGAGAGTGGAGTGGAGGAGAGGAGAGTGGAGGAGAATGGAGGAGAGTGGAGGAGAGGGGTGGAGAGTGGAGGAGAGTGGAGGAGAGGGGTGGAGAGTGGAGGAGAGGGGTGGAGAGTGGAGGAGATGGGTGGAGAGTGGAGGAGGAGAGTGGAGTGGAGGAGAGGGGTGGAGAGTGGAGGAGACGGGTGGAGAGTGGAGGAGAGTGGAGGAGAGGGGTGGAGAGTGGAGGAGAGGGGTGGAGAGAGGAGGAGAGGGGAGGAGAGGGGTGGAGAGTGGTGGAGAGTGGAGGAGGAGAGGAGAGTGGAGTGGAGGAGAGGGGTGGAGAGTGGAGGAGAGTGGAGGAGAGGGGTGGAGAGTGGAGGAGAGGGGTGGAGAGTGGAGGAGAGGGGTGGAGAGTGGAGGAGACGGGTGGAGAGTGGAGGAGAGTGGAGGAGAGGGGAGGAGAGGGGTGGAGAGGGGTGGAGAGTTTGTCTTGGAAGCGGTGATGGGAAGCTGGTCTGGACACAGTGCCAGAGATGCCCTGCTTATGCACTTTGAGCAGTGATTTAGTAATCAAGTAAAAAGGCAAAGAGGGGGAAAGGCAGAGAAAAGAGAGAGAAAGAGAGATGGCCTGCGCAGAGACGGGGGGGAGAGAGAGAGAGGGCGGGAGATAGATGAGAGAGAGAGAGAGAGAGAGATGGCCTGCGCAGAGGCGGGGAGGAGAGAGAGAGAGGGCGGGAGAGAGAGAGAGAGAGAGAGAGAGATGGCCTGCGCAGAGGCGGGGGGGGGGGGAGAGAGAGAGAGGGCGGGAGATAGATGGATAGAGCGAGAGAGAGAGAGATATGGAGAGAGACAATGAGAGAGAGGGAGATTGGGAGGACACAGAGGGAGGGGAAAGGGAGAGATATATTGAGGGACGAGACGGGACGGGACGGGGGGGGGGGGGGGGGGGGGGGTGTTACTCCGAGCCCAGATTTAGCCTTCCCATCACAGCTGAGTGAGTCTGGGTGTCTCTTCTATTTTGGGCGTGTATCCAGGGCCAAGCAGGAAGTATGTGACTGTGTGTTAGGGCTAGCAGCTAAAGGTTAGCCAGACTGAGGATGGCCACGTGTGATAGCACAAGCGGCTAAAAGTTAGCCTTCACACTGAGGGTGACTGTGTGTGTTAGCGCTAGCAGCTAATAGTTAGCCTCCACACTGAGGTTACTGTGTGTGTTAACGCTAGCTGTTAACAGTTAGCTCATTACTAAGGGTGACGCCCCACCGCTGGCCCTCACAGAGACACACAGAGAGGCATGCTGGGATGTTGGAGGACTGCTAGGTGGAGTTTACACCCGCCAGGGAGGGCTGTGGATGGCATGAGTGGATGATCAGAAGAGGATAAGGGAAGAGGTTTGAAGGATGGTGTGAGAAGACGTTAGAAGCCATGCTGGAGACGTATAGAAATACAATGCAACAGTTTGAGGTGGGTGAAGAGACTGACGGATACAAGCTGGGGAGAGTGAGGGACGGCCTAGAGTGGAAATGTGATGGAAATACCTAGTTAGTTAGTTAGTTAGTTAGGTAGGTAGGTAGGTAACACAGTCTATAATCAAATGAATAAACATAAATGATCCCCTGAGGGAAAATGTAATTCCACACCCTAATGACAGCATGTTTAATATTGCATTTACCAGGTTATCAACACTCAAATGGGGCCAAAAGAAAAGCAAAATGGTGCCTGGAAATACGGATGGTTACGAAGTAATCAGAGAAGGAATGTCCCTCTCCCTCTGACAGTGTTCCAGCCTAGAGACCCTCTAGTCTGACAGTGTTTCAGCAGCTAGCCCCTCTAGTCTGGTAGTGTTCCAGCAGCTAGCCCCTCTAGTCTGGTAGTGTTCCAGCAGCTACCCCCTCTAGTCTGACAGTGTTCCAGCAGCTAGCCCCTCTAGTCTGACAGTGTTCCAGCAGCTAGCCCCTCTAGTCTGACAGTGTTCCAGCAGCTAGCCCCTCTAGTCTGACAGTGTTCCAGCAGCTAGCCCCTCTAGTCTGATAGTGTTCCAGCAGATAGCCCCTCTAGTCTGACAGTGTTCCAGCAGCTAGCCCCTCTAGTTTGACAGTGTTCCAGCAGCTAGCCCCTCTAGTCTGGTAGTGTTCCAGCAGCTAGCCCCTCTAGTCTGGTAGTGTTCCAGCAGCTAGCCCCTCTAGTCTGATAGTGTTCCAGCAGCTAGCCCCTCTAGTCTGGCAGTGTTACAGCAGCTAGCCCCTCTAGTTTGACAGTGTTCCAGCAGCTAGCCCCTCTAGTCTGATAGTGTTCCAGCAGCTAGCCCCTCTAGTCTGGTAGTGTTCCAGCAGCTAGCCCCTCTAGTCTGACAGTGTTCCAGCAGCTAGCCCCTCTAGTCTGACAGTGTTCCAGCAGCTAGCCCCTCTAGTCTGATAGTGTTCCAGCAGCTAGCCCCTCTAGTCTGACAGTGTTCCAGCAGCTAGCCCCTCTAGTCTGACAGTGTTCCAGCAGCTAGCCCCTCTAGTCTGACAGTGTTCAAGCAGCTAGCCCCTCTAGTCTGACAGTGTTCCAGCAGCTAGCCCCTCTAGTCTGACAGTGTTCCAGCAGCTAGCCCCTCTAGTCTGATAGTGTTCCACCAGATAGCCCCTCTAGTCTGACAGTGTTCCAGCAGCTAGCCCCTCTAGTTTGGTAGTGTTCCAGCAGCTAGCCCCTCTAGTCTGACAGTGTTCCAGCAGCTAGCCCCTCTAGTCTGACAGTGTTCCAGCAGCTAGCCCCTCTAGTCTGACAGTGTTCCAGCAGCTAGCCCCTCTAGTCTGACAGTGTTCCAGCAGCTAGCCCCTCTAGTCGGACAGTGTTCCAGCAGCTAGCCCCTCTAGTCTGGTAGTGTTCCAGCAGCTAGCCCCTCTAGTCTGACAGTGTTCCAGCAGCTAGCCCCTCTAGTCTGACAGTGTTCCAGCAGCTAGCCCCTCTAGTCTGACAGTGTTCCAGCAGCTAGCCCCTCTAGTCTGACAGTGTTCCAGCAGCTAGCCCCTCTAGTCTGGTAGTGTTCCAGCAGCTAGCCCCTCTAGTCTGACAGTGTTCCAGCAGCTAGCCCCTCTAGTCTGACAGTGTTCCAGCAGCTAGCCCCTCTAGTCTGATAGTGTTCCAGCAGATAGCCCCTCTAGTCTGGTAGTGTTCCAGCAGCTAGCCCCTCTAGTCTGGTAGGTCCAGTATTGTTTTTACAGACTGTATTATACTGTAATATTTACTGTAGTGTTTTGCTGACATTAATGTATTTTTTACTATAGTGTTTTTGTTTTATTGTCTTTGATATAGGAGTGGGGGCTTTCGCCTTGAGGCAACCTACTGGACAAATACTTAAAGATCACATTTTCCACAACCTTTAGGTAGAGAGGACTGTGGTCTGAACAGAGAGTTCAGAGCTTCTGCTCTTTTCTATAACCTGTAGGGAACACAATATATGGTCTGTATTTGGCATGTAGGTTTCTCACTTATGGGTGGCACAAATTGGGATTTTGGGGAGGGGATTGGGCAGGTTATATGCAAATTAAATACACTAGTATTTGCATATATACTGTAGACATTACTCAAATATTTACTACAGTGTTTCTTTTCAGATAAAACTGTAGTATTTATTATAGTATTCTGCAGTATACTACAACATTCTATAGTAAGTACTATACACGATCAAGTGACACTACATCGTTTAGTATAATATTCTACACTATACTACAGAATTCTATAGTAAGTACTGTAGTATTGTTTCATTTGGGATTGAAGGAGTTTACTGCCTGGTAATGGCTCCGGAAGCTCTGGGTGCGATTAATCATGCCTTGCCCATACAGCATTAATCAAATGCCGCATCCAAGATGTCTCTGTTAAACGTCTCCTTCATGATGTGAATATGCGGTTCATTTTCTGACACAACGATACGCTCAATACGCTCCCATGTTAGTGAACAGCTAGCGAACAGAGGAATCTGTGTCTATCTTCATTGGGGAGGAGGATTTCGCCCGAGGGAGGACGGGAGGTTTGCAATTGAAATTAGGAAGATTAAATTCATTTACGATATGCCTATCAAATCATTGGGGAGGCTGACTGAGCAGTGAGCACCCTGAGCAAATGTGTGATACAACGACCACACGGACCAACGTCTTTTTCAAGGGTAACCGAGATGGTCACAACACCTCCAGCACCATATAAGGTGGTGATATGGTGTTGAATTGAAGTGGTGGTACTGTGTATATGATACAGACTGACACACAGGGAAGTGCTGATTGAGCGGGGAGTAGCTAAGGCTTTTAACAATCCCATTTATTTTTCAAGTGAGGATTTTTACAGCTTTTTTTAATTGGATTCTCCGCTAATTAATGGTAATTATATTCTAATGATGTGCGTGTCAGAGTAGTACATGTTTCTGAGACAAAGTGATCATTTCAATGTCATTGAAGTTAATTCCACATGTCACCGCCATGAAACAGTGAATATGGAGCGATCAGGCGTGGCTGATCGGCTTGCTGCTTGACTAATACACTAATTCGACAAAGTCCAGTTTCAAAGGACGCATCCCAAATGGCACCCTATGGGCCCTGGCCAAAAGTACTGCACTATGTAGTAAATAAGGATTTTACCCTGTTCTTAGTTTTAGCATAAACCAGCCATTCTAGAGAGTTAGAGTTGGAGAAGAAGTACGAACATTGGTATTAATGATCAATTGAGAACGGCTTGGAGAGGGACAGCAAACCCACAGCCACAGTTGTCCATTACCACTGAGTGGAAATCTATGAGTGTTAATGTGTAGGATAAAGCTAATGCAACGTTGATGTTAACATTAGTCGGCTGTTCAGAGCTTAAATGCTTAAGAGCTCCGTGAGGGCCCAATCATTCACTCTGTCGCAGATAGAGAAAGAGAGCGAGAGAAGAGAGTGATGAAGAGAGCGCGAGAAAGAGAGCAAGAGAAGAGAGTGATGAAGAGAGATAGAGAAGTGTGTGTGTGAGTTTGTGCAGGTGTTCTGTAGAAGTGAAGTCACTCACCCCTCTCCCCAGACACAGAGAGGTGAGGACAGAGCCAAGGCCTTTGTCTTAATGAGGCCAGAGATGGCCCACGAGAGTCACACACACACACACACACTTCTCCCCTCTCCCCTCACCTTCGGAGCAGCAGCTTGGGGTGGTTCTTGCTCTCCAGGTTGCGGTCGATGAGGTCAGAGAGCAGGTGCTTGAGGACATCGGTGGCGTACTCCAGTTTACTCTGCAGCATTGTCATGATGAGCGAGGCCACGTTGCCGCGGTCGCGCATGGAGAAGCCGCGCTGCGACTCGAGCGTGCGGATGAATGAGAGCAGGAAGACCTTGTTGTTGATGAGCTGGCCGAACAGCTTCAGGCCCTTCTCCACCTGCTCCTGTCTGTAGCCCGGCACCTGGGAGACAGGGAGGAGAAGAAGAGAGGAAAGGGAGGAGAGACGGATACGCTTAGATGACAATTTATTTATTTAACTAGGCAAGTCAGTTAAGAACAAATTCTTATTTTCAATGACAGCCTAGGAACAGTGGGTTAACTGCCTTGTTCAGGGGCAGAATGACAGATTTTTACCTTGTCAGCACGGGGAGTCCAACGCTCTAACCACTAACATGCCGCCCCGTCAGAGGTCACACTTGTCTCAGATACAGAGACTGTTTGGGGTCAAGGTTTGGGGTCAGTCATGCATGCATACATTTTACACATGGGTGGTCCGGGGAATGGAATCCACTACCCTGGCATTACAAACACCATGCTCTACCAACTGAGATACAAAGGACCACATGGTCATGCCAAACGCCTGGCCCAAGTCATGGGTGTAACATAACATCACAACATCCCTCGTCTTTAGAGTAACATGAACCCAACACTAGAGGAATCAGACATCACTACATCCCTAGTCACTAGAGTAACATGAACCCAACACTAGAGGAATCAGACATCACTACATCCCTAGTCATTAGAGTAACATGGACCCAACACTAGAGGAATCAGACATCACTACATCCCTAGTCACTAGAGTAACATGAACCCAACACTAGAGGAATCAGACATCACTACATCCCTCGTCATTAGAGTAACATGAACCCAACACTAGAGGAATCAGACATCCAGGGATAGACTATAGACTCTGACTGACTGTGGGGAATAACTCATTCCATGGCCTTGGCATCTCCCATTCCAGCCAAATCCATTATCACTCCACTGGCTCAATTCAAATCAAATCAAATTTTACCTGTCACATACACATGGTTAGCAGATGTTAATGCGAGTGTAGTGAAATGCTTGTGCTTCTAGTTCCGACAACGCAGTAATAACCAACCTAGCTGTTAAGACCTGGTTCTCTCAAATGACAGTCTGTTAAGACCTGGTTCTCTCAAATGACAGTCTGTTAAGACCTGGTTCTCTCAAATGACAGTCTGTTAAGACCTGGTTCTCTCAAATGACAGTCTGTTAAGACCTGGTTCTCTCAAATGACAGTCTGTTAAGACCTGGTTCTCTCAAATGACAGTCTGTTTAGCCCTGGTTCTCTCAAATGACAGTCTGTTTAACCCTGGTTCTCTCAAATGACAGTCTGTTAAGACCTGGTTCTCTCAAATGACAGTCTGTTAAGACCTGGTTCTCTCAAATGACAGTCTGTTTAACCCTGGTTCTCTCAAATGACAGTCTGTTTAACCTTGGTTCTCTCAAATGACAGTCTGTTAAGACCTGGTTCTCTCAAATGACTGTGTGTGCTAATGATTACAGCCTGGAATGTGGGCATGGGAGGATATCTGGGAGAGTCAGCATGGGAGGATATCTGGGAGAGTCAGCATGGATGGATATCTGGGAGAGTCAGCATGGG